>NW_026931566.1:0-48582 GCF_032062105.1 Saccostrea cuccullata
TTTTTGGTGTTTATAGAGGCGATTACTATTAAGTAAAATTTAGTCTGTCATTTTGATCATTTGGAAAATAATTGTTTGAAAAAAAATCCTATTCTTCTTATCTATCTGATATTTTTTTTATTTATGTGTGAATCAATAAACCGAAAAAAGTGATGTTTTGACCATTGCTAGTTCATAAAAACATTTACTTATATTCGTTTTTGTAAAACATTACCACTATAAACTGTTTCTAGTCTTTCAATTATTGTCTCTTCCACTATAGGCTGTTTCATGTTATACATTTTAATTTTTGTAAGATTCATTTTATAAAGTTTGTTTTGTGAAAAGTTTGTTTAAAAATATTGATGTTTATACAAAAATTTCATATTAATAAAATGCATTTGTGATCTCTTTTGTCTTTGTGTTATTAAGCATTATTTGCTTATAGTCTGCTTCAAAAAGTAGGATTTTTTTTGGAAACAGACTATTTCATTCACCATTTTTCTTGGTTGATCCATGTTTTCCCATTGGATATTTCTTGGAAGCGCACTTCATGCGATTGAGTGGTAACCTTAGCGCAGTTGGGAGAGCGTTAGACTGAAGATCTAAAGGCCCCCGGTTCAATCCCGGGTTCCGGCACGGAACACTCCGGCGGCTGACAGCCACACATTTTTCATTTTTGTAATAAAGATTTTCGGATCCTCGTTCTTCCTCTGTTCAGGATTCCCTTTCTTTACTTGATATTACAGATTGGTCACTATTTTTATTTCTCTCAAATTTTACAATAGTGTATATTTTCTTAATTCTGTATGAAAGTTTCCCTCCCTTTGTCTGCATGTCACTGGCTCAGAGTTCCTAGAGAAATCATCCAGCTGATTAAGGTGAATGAGTTTCCACATAATTATATAAATTGTATTACATGTATGTATCATTATTAAAATGTAAATATAAGAAACGGAAGTCAAATCGGAATTTAATTTGTATACAGTGAACCTTCAGATATCCGGATGCTTCAGACGATTTTTCATCGGAACGGATTTTTTAACGTTATTTTGTCTTGTTTAACTGGTTATTCAGGAATCCGGACGCTTTATATATCCGTACAAATTAATTGACTAGGAACCAAAGCGTCCGGATATAAATGTGGCTCCACTGTATTCTTGCGAAGATGAGTTATTCTGGTGAGTTTTATCTAAAAGTTCGTTTCAACATAAAAAAGTTGAGGGTAACGAACAGAATTTAAACATAAACACGGACCTCCGGGAAGTCCAGAGGTGGATCAGGTAAAAGGGGGAGAAAGCATTCCCTGTCGATCGTTGTCATTTTGTAAATTTTGTATTTATTGCCACCCGGTAAATTAAAAAAAAATTACATGACAATGTTAAAATGGGTTCGAACAAGAAAAAAAGTATGTAGACGATAAGTGGACACAGTTTGTGATACTGTATGCATTTCTTAAGAAACTGGAAAAATAACCATACGTGTATAATTTTGAAATATTATAGATGAACATCAAACACTGGACTGCACAAACCATTTTATTTACATAATGCTACAATACATATATATAACTGAGAAATTAAGACTTTTTGAAAATCGTCTTAGCAATCACTCCGTCGCAAGTTGCCGTCTGAAACAAGATAAAAATGGATTATTTGTATAAAGCTTTTTTTCCATCTTTTTAAAAAATGAATTGTCTACATGTATCTAAAGGAAATTATCTTCCCATATTTTACTATGAAGTGTTATTTAATAGACAATTAATTTTTATTTAATATTAGACCTGTACGGTATGGCTTATTTAGTTTTCGAGCAAATATGCTTCTTTTGTTTTGAGATCTTCCTTTTTCGTCCCCACCAGGAGCATGTTTAGTTGTTGCTTATAAATCAAGGTGTCAGTGCCATATTTCATAATGGTTCCAACAAATTGAATATGTGATCAAGTTTGACCTTGACCTCAGACCTTGATTTTAGAAAATGATAAAAAATTATCTCGATATCTGTTCCAATCTAATTATATCTGTTCCAGATGACATACTAGTATTTTCATCATTATTATCTACAAAAGTGTAATAAATTACCGTCATGGAATTGATTTTGACTTTGACAAGATCGAATAAAATCTAAAGAAAAATATTTTTTCTGTGAAAGCATTTTCTGAAAAATTCATCAAACTTGCATCAAAATATTTTTATCTTACAACGACTTAACACTTACTTGTATTAGATTATCTCCCTCTATTTCTCTTATTACCACATTGTCTTTAGATTTTCCATCTGTAGCTTTTAATTCAATCTTCATTTTTCCATCAGAGTAGGTCACTTTTGCCTGAAATATAAAAATATAAACAAGTATAACTAAATCTAAATATTTTTACCTTTAAATGCTGCGGAAATGCATTGTGTTTTATGTTGTTACGAAGTTTTTCGTGTAAGCTTCAATTAAATAACTAAGTATCCAAAAAATCAAAACTTTTTTTTTCAAATCTAAGAAGTCAATTTACAAAGTTGAAAAATAAATGTACGACTAAACTAAGTGATCTAAAAAAATAATTTGTTTCTCTGTTTATTGTTACAAGAAGAAAAATAGTTTATTTTATTATCATGTATATTTTCTTCAACAGTACTTTATTATTAGGTTACGTTTGGTATCACAAATTTTGTCTTTAATTTAATAACACTTGTACGATGACCTCACTTCTTATAGGGGTACCTTGTATTTATGACGTCAGCTTGAAATTGGCACCTTGTATTATGACGTTTCCTCTCTGACAGTACTTGTATTCATGACGTAACATATGAGTTGTCTGTATAAATCCTGTAATGGTTTTTATGACGTCACTATATTGTATTGTCTGTAAGCTCACCTTGTATTTATGATCCTCTTCTGAAACCTCGATTTCTTCATCCAGGGCAAACTGGTTCTTTAATTCCTTCATCGGGAGTTTCCGGACAAACTCCAGCTTTCCGTCTTTCACCGAGATGATCAGGTTTGGTTTCAGCACAGAGGCTGCCTTCCGTTTGATGATATTTACACCTATTTTTATCAACAGTATGCAGAGAATCAGGTTTTACTAAAATATTTTCGGGGAGACAGGTATTAGAACTGTTTTATATATGAAATATGTGGAGGTAGGGAACAGTATTTGAGCTCAAAAGTCCATTAAAAGTTACAAAAAAGGAGCAGAGCAAACATGAACCTCCAAATGGGTTCAGGTGCCATGGAGGAGTGAGCATCCCCTGCCGACCATTCACACTCGCCGTGTGCTCCTTGTCATTTTCGAGGAGAGATTGAGAAAACAATGCCATAATATAAAGTCACGCTTAGTGAAGTCTTAATAACATTACAATATTTGATATTTTCAAAGACTGCACACATGTTCAGTTCATTTATCTATAAAGCACAGTCTGTATTTTGTATACTTCTTCACGATGTTTCCTTTCTGATGGCATCAATCTTTGCGTATCCTAACATGTTTAAAAGAAACATCAAGTCAACTGCATATTGTTCATGCATGCAATATAAATCATTGATACGTTTTTCTAAAGTGCCTACATGTACCCATATGCAAGGAAAAGGACCGATGCAATGGGCCATTGTTAATCGATACAAGACTCTAATCCTTTCAACGCCCTCAACTATTTGTTGAGAGGACGCTATAAGGAGAGGTAGTTCTGAGTTTTAAAATTAAAAACTTGTGTCCAATCCTTTTGTAGTAACATCTAAAGAACAAATTATTTTCCTACCATTTGTGTCCAACTGTCTATGGTACCGATTCAAAAAAAGTTGAAAAATTCAACTGGACGATGTTTTTGACATTATCTTGTAAAAAAAAAAGTCCAACCCCGACACCCCGCCCCCTCTACATTCTCGGATGTTGCCGTGCACAAATAACTAAAGAAGTCTGTTTGCTCTGTTGTAGTGGAAATCTACCCTCCTTTCTCATTTGGTTTCCTCGTCTCTTTTATATAAACATGTAAGCCTACCTGATTACATCCATCTTACCCATGGCTTCCAGGAATGGTTCCACGTTGTCTGTCTGTACACACTGCCAGTTCCCCTCAAACCTGCTCTTGATTTCCTCCAATGCCATGATTTCCAGCCTCTGAGTCAGGTAGAACGGATTTCTGTACTTTATATCTATCTAACCCGTTCCCCCTTCTCACCCCGACAGCTCTCGGCTGAATTAAAGAATCAATTCTATAAATATTAATGGTCATTTTAAAGTACACTCTCAATTTTAATCCCAAGTACGTTGCAAAATACCATTGATTGACCAGAGAAATATATGCCGAGGAAACGCCATGTTAAATAGTGATTTAAAAATTGAAATGTATATATATATTCCATAAAGGGCGTTTCAAAAATTCCTATTAACCACAACTTTCTTTCATTCTTAAAAAAAAAAACAAAAAAAAAAGAAAAACAAACAAACAAAAAGAAACAAAGAAAAAATGTTATGTTCGCAGAATCAATCTTGATATTAATAGGGTCTTAAATGTATTGTTTGAAAAGAAATGGGCAAGTATTGAAAAAAAAATTGATGTCTGCGCGGAAAAAATCATTAAGGCACCAGATCAATATATATTTTTAATTCCTTGAGCAAACTTTATTAAGTCAATATACCAATATGACAGACCTACTCTTGTTAAGGTGACAGAACTTCCTTCTACCTGAACTCATAAGTTATAAGCTGTGTAATGAAACACGAAGTTTATAGTCCTACATTTTCACAAAAATTAATGACCAGCAGTTCTTAATCTGTCAGTTGGATTATTTAAATATAGCTTTTTTTTCGCTGGAAATTGCCCGTTGCTTAGAAAATCATTACGTTTTTTTCCACGAGTTTTCTGGACATGCAATCTTCGTTGTAATAATAATTATTTCTTACATATCTAATAAGTTGCATTTTCTTCAATCATTTCTTAATTATATAACTAGTCCCTGGTAAATAAAGAAAACAAACTTTCCGGTACATATTAAAGAATTTTATTGACAAATAAATGAAATAAACAATTTCAAAAAACATATACATTAAAATTAAACAGATCTAGGACTTTTTGAATGTTGTTTTCGCTGTAACTCCATTGCAAGTCGCAGTCTGAAAAAATGAAAGAAACTGAACTTAACAACAGTCAACTAAAAAAGTTATGTTTGATTGTTTGAATTAATTAAAAGAACCTTCGTTTATCTTACAATGACGGATCAATTACTTGGATTATAGATTACCTCCCTTTATTTTACATTGACTGATAACTTACTTAGATAAGATTACCTTCCTTTATCTTACATTGACTGATCATAAACTTGGATTATCTTCCTTTATCATACATTGACTGATAACTTACTTGGATAAGATTACCCCCTTCTATCTCTCTGACTACCACATTGTCTTTAGATTTACCATCCACTGCTTTGAATTCCATTTTCATTTTTCCTTCAGAGTATGTGAACATTGCCTACAAAAAAAATATAGAGTCACCTTCACAAAGGCAAAAATGTCCTATAAAAATCAACATTCGGACTCTATACCGTGACTTGATACATGTACGATGGGGTAGGGCAAGCTTTATACTGGGACTCTGTACCCTGATTTGATACGATGGGATAGGGCAAGTTTTATACTGGGACTCTATACCCTGACTTGATACGATGGGATAGGGTAAGTTTTATACTGGGACTCTATACCCTGACATGATACGATGGGATAGGGCAAGTTCTATACTGGGACTCTATACCTTTACTTGATACGATGGGATAGGGCAAGTTTTATACTGGGACTCTATACCCTGACTTGATACGATGGGATAGGGCAAGTTTTATACTGGGACTCTATACCCTGACTTGATACGATGGAATAGGGCAAGTTTTATACTTGGACTCTATACCCTGACTTGATACGATGGGATAGGGCAAGTTTTATACTGGGACTCTATACCCTGACTTGATACGATGAGATATGGCTAGTTTTATACTGGGACTCTATACCCTGACTTGATACGATGGGATAGGACAAGTTTTATACTGGGACTCTATACCCTGACTTGATACGATGGGATAGGACAAGTTTTATACTGGGACTCTATACCCTGACTTGATACGATGAGATATGGCTAGTTTTATACTGGGACTCTATACCCTGACTTGATACAATGGGATAGGACAAGTTTTATACTGGGACTCTATACCCTGACTTGATACGATGGGATAGGATAAGTTTTATACTGGGACTCTATACCCTGACTTGATACGATGGAATAGGGCAAGTTTTATACTGGGACTCTATACCCTGACTTGATACGATGGGATAGGATAAGTTTTATACTGGGACTCTTTACCCTGACTTGATACGATGAGATAGGGCAAGTTTTATACTGGGACTCTATACCCTGACTTGATACGATGGAATAGGGCAAGTTTTATACTGGGACTCTATACCGTGACTTGATACGATGAGATAGGGCAAGTTTTATACTGCGATTCTATACCCTGACTTGATACGATGGAATAGGGCAAGTTTTATACTGGGACTCTATACCCTGACTTGATACGATGAGATATGGCTAGTTTTATACTGGGACTCTATACCCTGACTTGATACGAAGGGATAGGACAAGTTTTATACTGGGACTCTATACCCTGACTTGATACGATGGAATAGGACAAGTTTTTTACTGGGACTCTATACCCTGACTTGATACGATGGGATGGGCAAGTTTTATACTGGGACTCTATACCGTGACTTGATACGATGGGATAGGGCAAGTTTTATACTGGGACTCTATACCGTGACTTGATACGATGGGATAGGGCAAGTTTTATACTGGGACTCTATGTCGTGACTTGATACGATGGGATAGGGTAAGTTTTATACTGGGACTCTATACCCTGACTTGATACGATGGAATAGGACAAGTTTTATACTGGGACTCTATACCCTGACTTGATACGATGAGATATGGCTAGTTTTATACTGGGACTCTATACCCTGACTTGATACGATGGGATAGGACAAGTTTTATACTGGGACTCTATACCCTGACTTGATACGATGAGATATGGCTAGTTTTATACTGGGACTCTATACCCTGACTTGATACGATGAGATATGGCTAGTTTTATACTGGGACTCTATACCCTGACTTGATACGATGGGATAGGACAAGTTTTATACTGGGACTCTATACCCTGACTTGATACGATGAGATATGGCTAGTTTTATACTGGGACTCTATACCCTGACTTGATACGATGGGATAGGACAAGTTTTATACTGGGACTCTATACCCTGACTTGATACGATGAGATATGGCTAGTTTTATACTGGGACTCTATACCCTGACTTGATACGATGGGATAGGACAAGTTTTATACTGGGACTCTATACCCTGACTTGATACGATGGGATAGGATAAGTTTTATACTGGGACTTTAGTTTTAGCCTCTCGCTATTTTTCAGAATATCAGAAAGCGTAAAAGATGAAAATAAACTTAATTCTTTTTCAAGTCAACAATTTTATAGTGCACTCATTTTTTAAAATGAAACTTATTCTTTGGATCGCTATATTTTATTGCTGGATATTTCAAATATTTTATTTAGTCCAACAGGATCAATTCAATTCGTACTATGCATGAAACCACATATTAATCACTGCTGTAAACCCTAAAGAAGTACATGTACTAGTTTCAGTCATTTGACATATTGATAAAAAATTAGAGAAGAAGAGATCTCTGTCAGTGTGTTTAAATGGCAATATCAAGAGTAACAAAAGTATACTAGATGTTCATACACTCCTGTTAAAGCAAATTTTATTTAGTTTAAAGCGGAAGGGGGAGGGGCAAAACCAATTAATTAAAAAATCTCATGAGAAGCAAAAATTCATCTGACAGATTGATGGGATTTATTCTTGTCCAAATCGTAGCTGTGTGTTTTCTGTAATATGTGTAACGCATGTTTACATCAGCAGATTCATTTATGGAGGAAGGGTGCTATTTCCTGCTCCCGGTAACGCTGAACATGGTATGTACATTGTTCATGTACCTATTGTAAGGTTGCTATAGCGACAGAAGTATATTCCTTGTATTTGTCCTATTTGAGACACAGATGGGCTACATACCTTAAATTTATGGTCGTCGTCGCTGATATCATTCTCTTGGTCTAGTACGAACTGGTTCTTTGTTTCCTTGATCGGGAGTTTCCGGACGATCTCGACCTTCCCGTCCTTGACCGAGATAATCAAGGTCGGCTTCAGCTGAGCAGCAGCCTTCCGTTTGATAAGATTAACACCTAGAAATACAGAGGCAGTTGTCACATACAGAACAGTTTATATATCTATAGAAATGTGTGGCATTTAAAAACACTATTTTAAATTAAAACGTATGTATTTAAGAATATTAGAGGATTTTTTTCGAAAAAAAGAAAAAAAAACTCTTAATTTAAAATCTAATTCTGCATACATAATTTACATTATATTGAATATGATTTCAATAATCTTTTAAAAAGGGATTTAGTAAGAAAATTTCTGCAAAAACAATTTTGAACAGAATCATTCATTTAAAAAAAAAACAAAACTTTTCACTATAACGTAAATTCTTTTGTAAAAAGGGCCTGATTTTATTGTTAATTTAATCTAATTTTAATTTTTATCATAAAAAACCCACTTATAATTAAATCAAAACAAGCAATATTAACTTTTTCAAGAGTGCAGTGAAAAAATATTCACTATGTATGAACTTTTTAAATTGTAATTTTTATATCTTACCCATTGCCTCAAGAAAAGACTCTATGTTTTCGGCTTTCACGCACTCCCATTTTCCCTCAAATTTACTCTTAATTTCGTCCAGGGCCATATTTATTCGTGTGTTACTACACTTCCGCGGTGAGTCTCGGGCTCTATAGTTGTGTAGGAGGTCTCGGTCTTTATATACATTTCCCACCGTTCTTCATTCTCACCCCAGACATCCATGGATGAGTATGAATACAAACATTGTCCAATGTATATTTACTTCATCTCCTGTACCAACACTTTACAAATACAGAGTGAATTTTAAATTGAGTTGGATCGATTCATTACACAGACAAGCGGGTGGAAAAGGTCGCTGGGTATCTGTGAACTTTTCAGTAGAAATACTCTTTTAATAAGCACAGTAAACTGAATAACAAACGGTACATGTATAGCTATAAATATACTGTATGCATGGGATTGATTTTTAAAAACTACTTTGTATGATTGTTTATTCTAAATATGATTTCCCTCGGCGACAGAATTTTTATGTTTGTATTTTGAAATGTCAACAGAACTCTTAATCGGCCTGTTTTCTGACCTGGATTTATCGTTACATATCCTCACCTGTTAATATTGAGAGCGTGGGTTACTGATGTTTAAATCTTCTCAATGAGTTCAATTATTAATTGATTAATTATACAAATAAAGTGATTCATTCAAAGTTACCCTTTTTCCAATTTTTAATGTTAGAAGCACTCTTTCAATTACATACACTGTACATTTTGTAAATATTGTAATTTAAGGATAAATAACACAAACAAACTTTTTTCAGAAATCAGCATTATTTCTCATAGATTTACATTTCATTTGGTAACCTGAATAATGTTTACCAAGTAGAGTGGGAGAATTATATAAGATTTTGTCATAAGGTTAAAAAATTGTGCAAAATTTTGTATGGAATTATAAAGGAGGCCAAAGAAATTCTCATATCTAAGCACCAAGGAAAACCTACGATTTCTTTTTAATTCAGGGATTTATTATTTATGTCATTTTTAATCGAAATCAGTCAAAAAATATATATCAAGCCGTGCATCCATTTTTTTGTTTGTGGTAAGTACCCTTAAATCTAGTCCATGTACGTATACTATGCAAAATATTAGAATGATTTTATTCTCTCATTTGTACAGTGTACAAAACAAGGAAGATAGAGGTGTGGTATATAAAATACAAATATAATTTAAAAATGTATTTGTATAATAAGCAACTCATAAATTTGGTATTATTCATATTTATATTTCGACCATATAGATCTTTTCAGTATTATGCATCATATATCTTTACTATTTGAAATTGATGTATTATATTAAAGATTAAATGATGTGAATATATTGTGATTGTGATCCCAGTATAGAAATTGTTAACCCATGTGGTTAAAATACTACAAAACGTATTGTGTAACTACATACTAAAATGCTTTACGCAGAGGAAACAAATTTCGGACCGTCACACAATTGATAAAGAATTGTGTTAAATTGCATTACTTGTAATTATCATATGTTTTCTTTTTTCCAGTTGTATGTCATTTGACTTATTGTTTTGACTGTATACCAACCTAGTGATGTGAATAAATGAATTGAATTTAATTAATCATAATTCTATGCTTTGATTCATTTCAATTTAATGAAAATTGAAACATTAGTTTAACTCAAATTTTATTTTAGGCATAATTAATGTAAATTAAAAGAAAAAATAGAATATTTTAAAAAATTTCATGTTTTCCCGTATTTTTAATTTTTAAAATGAAGTACATGTAATATGATATGAGGAGATAACTCCTTTTTGTCTTGTTTTTTTCTATTTCAGAAAGGTAATAAACATTTTAAATGTTTTTAAAAATTTTTACATGTTCATCTACTTAAAGAAAATAAAAATGTTATATATCTTATGAATAATGTCAATACGCCAAGATTTCTACTTATACATGTAGGTGACCCCCCCCCCCCCCCCAAAAAAAAAGACTTCGTGCTTTGTAAATCGCTTTAATTTACTAATGATTTTATAGAAATTCCAGGAAGCATTAACTATAGTACGTATACATACGAGACGTATATGACAATCATTGATGCTGCTATTAGCCTTCCGTCGTATAAAATCTAGAATTTGATGAATTTATGGTTGAAATAATAAAAAAATACCAACAAAAATCTAACCCGAAAGTGATTGTTTTGATATGCTTGCATCTCTTTTTGCCATTAACCCTGTTTTAAAATAGGATTTAAAATTCATCATTTTCTATTAGTTGTATGTGGGGATTAATTTATACGCGTAAGCACAAATAAGGGTAGTTGTTTGGTCATAGTATATAAGAAGTTGGTCAGGCGTAAAGCGGTCATCGACGAGCAATAATCAACCAGATTTCGAACACGCTTTACCTGGAATGAACGAGTCAAATTCTAGTCACGAGGAGCGGGTTATACATGCTGCGCCCCAAATTGGCCTAAGTGGACGACCTGGCTTAACACAAAATTCGCAAGATGAATTCACTACTCAAGATGCACTGGATATTTTTACAGACAAATTAGATAGGGCGCTTAGACGGCAAAAGCAAGAAATCGTCAGCGAGTTGAGTTTAGCCCAGAAGTCAACAGAAAAAAAGGTACCTGACTTTAGATATCAAGGCAATAAAATTCAGTTTGAATTTAATGCAGAAAGAGAAACTGACATTAGAAAAGTATTAAACCTGTTGGAAAATAACAGATTAAAAACGGCTAAAGAAATTTTGAATTCTACTATAACTCATTTGAATAAAAGGAACAAAATTGTTCGCATAGCGGATAAATATGGTTGGGACGTTGTACAAGAGTATGAAGATGATCCTATTACTGACGACGCTGACGATGCTACTAAGCTTCGACAAGCTATTTTCAGAGCAAAGAAAAGAAGCACCAACAAGAAGCCTTACGACAGAACAACACGTGCTTATCCTGGATGAATGAAATTGCAGATGTGTACAGTAAGATTTTTGATTTTGATGATTGGTCAGTGGGTGATCACATTTTCCAGTTTTTAAGAAAAAAAAAAAAAAAAAAAATGGGGGCATTTGATAATGATTTATTTGCAGACTTTAAAAGTAAGAAAGTAGAAAAATTTTATTCCAGAGTTTGGAATCCTGGAACATCAGGTGTAGATGCTTTTGGGTTTGATTGGTCTATAGGTAATAATTGGATATTACCTCCTGTTAATCTGATTATAAAAGTGATTAAACAATTGATTTTGTGCAAAGCAAGAGGTACTCTTATTGTTCCTAAATGGCAGTCTGCACCTTTTTGGCCTTTATTAGTTAAGCCGTTTTCTGGAAATTTTCAAAATTTTGTGAAAGAATGGCTTGAATATCACAAGCCTCGAAACTTTTGCAGGAAAGGATCTCATGCAGAGAGTGTGTTTGCTGAAACGCAGTTTCAGAGTAATGTTATTGTGCTTTATATAGACTGTTCTGATTGTTGAATTTTGTGTTTATGCTATGTTATAACAGACAATGATAATGAATGTATGCTAGCCTTTATGGGGCTTTTGTAATGTTAAAAAAAAAAAAAAAAAAAAAAAAAAAAAGCCCGGATGGGGCAATTGTGATGAAGCCCGGATGGGGCAATTTTAATGAAGCCCGGATGGGGCAATTGTGATGAAGCCCGGATGGGGCAATTGTGATGAAGCCCGGATGGGGCAATTGTGAATAAATTTTATATTATGTTGCATATAATTGTTAATGAAGCATTATGATTAAGATTACAGATGTGCTTATGAGATTTGATCAAGAACGGGCTGAAATGTTTATCAAGAGACTTAAATGTATATATATTTAATATGAAGTAATTTTATTTTTTTTTTAATTTCAGCTCACATGTAGTTTCTCGCATTGGAAAGAAATTAAAAAGATTCAAGATCCTAGACTCAAGGACACGGTACTCAAAATGAATGATATAGTAATGCACAGTAAAAGTGATAACACGTTTAAAAAATACAGAGCTATTTTTTTTCAGTTTAAGTCCTGGTGCGCAAAATTTTAATTTCTTGTATTACCTGCTACACCATCTTCTGTTACAGTTTATTTGTCTTATCTTATACAAAAGCAATCTTCAGTTGCAGTCATTAATGCGGCATATCATAGAATTCAATGGGCACATCATATTAATCTTTGTAATAATCCATGTGCAGACAACCTTGTAAATTTGATTTTAGAAGGAGGGAAGAGATTGTTATCGAAACCTGTAGTTAAGAAGAAACCTATTACACCTGAGATTTTAGATAATATAATGGATAAATTTCCGCAGTTAGAAAATTTATATCATTCGAGATTGGTATGTATGTTGTTCTGAGGTTATGCAGGTTTCTTAAGATATGATGAACTTGTGCATATTCGAATGTGTGACATTTAGTCTCATGAATCAGGTTCACATGTTGAAATTAGAGTTGAAAAAAAAAGCAAAACAGATATTTTCAGGCAAGGTAATATGTTTGTTATTGCGAAATCAGGTAATAAACATTGTCCTGTTTCTTATCTTGAAAAATACATATCTATAATAGCTTGTCTCACTTTTCAGTCTAATGATTTTATTTTTAGAGCGGTTACATTTTTCAAAAAGGACAATGTTTATAAGTTATAAGTTAAAAGTGTGTGTGTAGATTTTAAAGATTATGGTTTACATAGTTTGAGAAGTGGTGGAGCAACTACTGTAACAGCAGTTAATAACAATTTTCCAGATAGACTTTTTAAAGCTCATGGCAGATGGCTTTCGGAGAATGCTAAAGATGGTTACATTTCAGATAGTTTAAATAAACTCGCTGTTACTTTGAATCTTATATTATGAATTCTGTAATTTCTTTTGTAGATTAATGATATACCCAACCTTTGTATTCGAACTGGTTGATAGGCGCTCAACATACTTTATATCTGTGTTCTGTTATTTATTTTCTAAGTACTTAGAATAGAAATATTTTATGTTCGGATGAGTGAAACGAAGGAGAACATAAATCATTTTCTATTAGTTGTATGTGGGGATTAATTTATACGCGTAAGCACAAATAAGGGTAGTTGTTTGGTCATAGTATATAAGAAGTTGGTCAGGCGTAAAGCGGTCATCGACGAGCAATAATCAACCAGATTTCGAACACGCTTTTTTTGAATTACATATAGATATATATATATATATAATGTATAACTAAGACATGTTTCATTGTATTTTGCAGATAGATTGTATTTGGAATTTTGGATATATTTCTTGGGGTCATCATCAGTGTATCGCTACTTAAAGTCGCGTGTTAATTGTACATATATGCGAATAAACTGGTTGATAGGCGCTCAACATACTTTATATCTGTGTTCTGTTATTTATTTTCTAAGTACTTAGAATAGAAATATTTTATGTTCGGATGAGTGAAACGAAGGAGAACATAATATTATTTATTACAGAGGATAGAAATTTATTTGTTACGTCTGTTATTACCATTTGAATTCAGAAACATGTATCTTTGTTGTCCAGTCTATTTATATCGATATAAGAACTGCTTTAAATCATACTTGAACTTAAAGTTTATTCTCATATGCTAGAAAACCAGACGGTATTACCACACAATAGCTTTATTTTAACAACTAGATTTAATTTTAGGAAGGCACTTTCTAATAATTGGAACTTTAAGTTTTGCTTAATCGATCGTGATGATTAATTATTTTGTATAATACTATATTTAGCTTTAATTTTTTGGTAGAATCCTTAGACTGAAGAATGATTCCAGCTGAATCATACACAAATTGACCAATCACTACACAGAAAATCGTCCACAAATTGACCAATCACTGCGCAGAAACCTTCCACAAATCTTAAATAATCACTACGCAGTATATATAGAATATATCCTAGATATATAAGCAACTATCAGGAGGTAATTTGAAAGTGCCTGTGTTTGAATCTACATTTTACATTTAAAATGCAAAATGCTGAAAAAGATGCATTTGACAGCATTTACTTGATGTGTTGTCAAAATATACACTTTTTTTTTTTTTTTTTTTTTTACAAATCTTGAGATGACCCCCACTAAACACATGAAACAGCACACTGCTGTGGAAACGCGTGTGTATAAAATTCTAATGGTTTGACCAGTTACATGTACGTCCGACAAATTTACAATGTTTTCTCATCTGCTGTTGAGAAAGTATACTTTTACCTGAGTTCTGCAGGATATTTTTTTTATGTGTTTTGATTTGAAAAATGTTTACACGTACCATATCAATGTTTTGCTAAAAGAATTCATTGAGAGGGAAGAATCGGGGAGAGTGAAGTTGAACCCGCTTGTATATATTTCCAAGCTCTTAAAACTATTATTATCGTAACGAAAAAAAGACAATGGACCTTAGAATACACAGATCCTTTTATAAAACGATGAGAAGAGCCTTAATTTTGAAGAAGACTGATTAAAGAACTTAATGCCCCCTTTCCCCGACAAACACTACACAGAATAAGGTAATTTTGGGAAAGTTGGGTTCATTGTTTTTTTTCTTTTATTTCTTCTTAAACAATTTTTATTATAAGTATGAGCCTGTGGTGGAACCCGCCCCTAAATACATCCTTCATCCGCCTATCTTATCACAATCTATACTGAATGGATTTGCAGGTTGATTACGGGTTGGTACAAACTAAATGAATTATCCCGCTTTGCTTATGCATCTCTGTCTAAATAGCAATCCACTTTATGACAAGTACACTATAGAGGATATACTACTAGATACTATATATGTTCATGCAATCATGCGCAAAAAAAATTCTAATGACCATTTTTGCATATCAAGGAATTTTTGATAGTTGATATACTAACTTCAACTGAAAATCTATGGCTGCCCCCCTACCCCATCCCACCCCACTGAAACTGTTTCCTACGAAGGGTTTGTGAAGGAACAATAAAGGGCAAGAGAGAGAGAGAGAGAGAGAGAGAGAGAGAGAGACTGATTGATCACGCACGTTGTACATATTGTGGTAAAGCGACTTTTTTTTCTCCGGTTATTTATCAGCCTCTTGCCCACACTTGAACCTTCTCTTTTATTATGCATAAAGTTTCAGGAAATACGGTTTTATAAATGTCAACTGCACCGACAATGACATCAACTGGTTTTATTCGTTTTATCTTTTAATAGGGAAAATTATGTGTTCTGTTTTCTGCCTACGGTATTTTTCACTTAAGCGTAACAAGTCCCCGTCTTTCCGGAAGCGACATGCATTTGATAGACCTGTAATATGCATAACTTTGTGTAATCAATAATAAAACAGTTAAGCCTAATTATAGAAGTCCTTGAACATTTCAAAACATATAACCGATTTTTGTGTCAAAAGGCTTTTTAAAGACCCCGGATGAGAGACGATTCGTCTGGAACTGAGAAATGGCTGCCTCGGGAGACAGGGGATGCTGGTATAAACTTTGATTGTACAAGGACGGTCTACTAGCTTGTGTTATTCTCACTGAGTGAAAAAGTCGCTGCAAAGCGAAGCATCTTCTCACAAAGAGCACACCCTTACCAAAGTAAAATTATTGCAGCAATATTGCTGCTATATTGCGGCAACATTGCGGCAACACATGTTTGTCACCAGAAACAAGCTTTTTGGGTTAGTGAAGTATCACCGCTAGCTGCAAGAACTTCCGGTGACATTCTGGCAATACTGCCAGAAAAAAAAAACTTTCTGGCAACATCTAGGATTACCCATGATCCATTTGTTGAGCATGCTCAGTCATTTACTTCCTCTTTTTAAATATTTAGTGGAGGGAATTCAAAGGCAAGCATGTTTTGCTTCATTACTGACATGTATCAAGTTAAATAGAGTTGTCAATTGTGTACAGTGGGATTTGTCAAGATGAGTAGTAAGACTGCATAGTGTGGAATGACTAGAAAAAAGAATTTAAGCAGAATTATAGGAATGTGTACTCTTTTTCCATATCATATCAGACTTGGTGAGTCAAAACCAATATTCTTTTTGAGATGAATGATTCAATGGAGATAAAATTGGAAAAATTATATGTGTTTCAACTAGTGCTTGTGATGCATGCATACTAGACTTGTATTTCTGTATATCCTAGAGTAGCAGGAAAAGATGAATAAAAGCATGTTATTTGAAAATTAATGCAGAGTTGCTGGACATTTTCACTGTGGCATATTAATATTGTTTCTATAAACATTTTTTATGTGCCCGCCTCGATAGATCGGGGGCACATATTGTTTTTGTCCTGTCTGTTTGTTTGTAAACTTTAACCTTCACCATTACTTTTGAACCAATGAGAGATAAAGATTTCATATTTGGTATGTCTACTCCACTAATTAAGTTCTTTCAAATGATATCAAGGTCAATGACCATGTGACCTTGACTGACCTATATGCTAAAAATAGCTTTTTCGAATATTCATCATAACTTAAAATTGATGAAAGATAGAGACTTTATATTTAGTATGCATAAGTCACTAATTAAGCTTTTTCAAAAGACACCTGAAGGTCAAAGACCTTGAGACATTGGCTGTGACCTATATCCTTAAAATAGATTTTTTTTAACCTTGGTCATAACTTTTGAGCCATAAAAGATAGAGAACTTGTATCAAGTATGCACCCTTCATTAATTAAGCTCTTTCAAATAACATCAAGGTCAATGACCTTGGAACATTGACTGTGACCATATACTTAAAATAGATTTTTTGAAACTTTGACATAACTTTTGAGCCAAAAAAGATGGAGAATTCATATTTGGTATGCCCCCTTCACTAATTAAGCTCTTTCAAATAACACTATGGTCAATGAACTTGTGACCTTGACTGTAACCAGTTACTTCAAGTAAGATTTTTTGAAACTTCGACATAACTTTTGAGCCATAAAAGATAGAGAACTCATATTTGGTATGTGCCCTTCTCTAATTAAACTCTTTCAAGAAACACCAATGTCAATGACAATTTGACCTTTACTGTGACCCATATGCTAAAAATAACCATTTTGATCCTCAGCCATAAATTTTGAACTATAAGAGATAGAGACTTCATATTTAGTATGCATATTCCACTAATTAAGTTCTTTCAAATGTCACCAAGATCAATGACCTTGTGACCTTGACTGTGCCCATATACTATAAATAGCTTTTTCAAACTTGATTGGCACCAGGCGCATAGTGTTTCACAAACATATCTTGATTTTCATTATGATGATCAACATAATTTACTATCTGTTCAAAGAATAGCAGAAGTAGCTATTTCTTATTGACCCTGTGGCTTGCTATTGTTTGTTATACTCCTCAGCACAGTTTGTTAATTGTTAGATTGATAGATCATTATTTTTATTAATTACCAACTTAATTATGTAGTACTGTAGTGTTGCCCAAATATTGCTGCAGCACAGCCTGAAATAATACATGCACTGCAATTGCTTTGCAGCAACATTGCCGCAACACTTTTCTGGTAATATTGCCGCAAAACTAATTTACATACGAAAAACGATATTGCCGCACTATTGCGGCAATAATGCCGGAAGATGTTGCCAGAAGATCAATATTTTGGTCATGCTTTGCAGCAATATTGCCGCAACCCCTTTCTGGCAATATTGCCGCAAAACTAATTTACATACGAAAAAAGGATATAGCCGCAATATTGCTGCAATCTATTGCCAGAATTTTGCAGCAATATTGCGGCAATAAAGACAGAAGATGTTGCCAGAAGGTCAATATTTTGGTAAGGGCATCTATATCAACATCGATCCCGATATAATTACGTCATTTCCGTTTTGCACTGAACACAACACGGCCCTAAGGGAAACACATGATTGCATTACTGGATTCCCTTCAACTCATTTGCCAGGAAATAGCAAAGTCTTCTGCTGTTTGTAATTTTGTTATTCATAAAAAAATTACATCCATAATATATGTCGATTTTGTTGATGAAGTTTTATGTGTTGATTAGAGTGATGATGTTTTGTATGTGTGACGGTGTATTAACGCACTGTGTGTTAGCATGACGGTGTTGTGTGTTAGCAAGACGGTGTTGTGTGTTAGTGTGACTGTGTTGTGTGTTAGCATGACGGTGTTGTGTGTTAGCATGACGGTGTTGTGTGTTAGTGTGACTGTGTTGTGTGTTAGCATGACGGTGTTGTGTGTTAGCATGACGGTGTTGTGTGTTAGTGTGACTGTGTTGTGTGTTAGTGTGACTGTGTTGTGTGTTAGCATGACGGTGTTGTGTGTTAGCAAGACGGTGTTGTGTGTTAGTGTGACTGTGTTGTGTGTTAGCATGACGGTGTTGTGTGTTAGCATGACGGTGTTGTGTGTTAGTGTGACTGTGTTGTGTGTTAGCATGACGGTGTTGTGTGTTAGTGTGACGGTGTTGTGTGTTAGTGTGACGGTGTTGTGTGTTAGTGTGACTGTGTTGTGTGTTAGTGTGACTGTGTTGTGTGTTAGTGTGACGGTGTTGTGTGTTAGTGTGACTGTGTTGTGTGTTAGCATGACAGTGTTGTGTGTTAGTGTGACGGTGTTGTGTGTTAGTGTGACTGTGTTGTGTGTTAGTGTGACGGTGTTGTGTGTTAGTGTGACTGTGTTGTGTGTTAGTGTGACGGTGTTGTGTGTTAGTGTGACGGTGTTGTGTGTTAGTGTGACTGTGTTGTGTGTTAGCATGACGGTGTTGTGTGTTAGTGTGACTGTGTTGTGTGTTAGCATGATGGTGTTTTGTGTATTAGCATGATGGTGTGTTGTGTGTTAGCATGACGGTGTTGTGTGTTAGTGTGACGGCGTGTTGTGTGTTAGCGTGACGGTGTTGTGTGTTAGCATGATGGTGTTTTGTGTATTAGCATGATGGTGTGTTGTGTGTTAGCATGACGGTGTTGTGTGTTAGTGTGACGGCGTGTCGTGTATTAGCGTGACGGCGTGTTGTTTGTTAGCATGATGGTGTATTGTGTGTTAGCATGACGGCGTGTCGTGTGTTAGCATGACGGTGTGTTGTGTGTTAGCATAATGGTGTGTTGTGTGATAGCATGATGGTGTGTTGTATTAGCGTGACGGCGTGTTGTGTGTTAGCATGATGGGGTGTTGTGTGTTAGCATGATGGTGTGTTGTGTGTTAGCATGACGGCGTGTCGTGTATTAGCATGACGGTGTGTTATGTGTTAGCATAATTGTGTGTTGTGTGATAGCATGATGGTGTGTTGTATTAGCGTGACGGCGTGTTGTGTGTTAGCATGATGGTGTGTTTTGTTTTAGCATGATGGTGTGTTGTGTGTTAGCATGACGGCGTGTCGTGTATTAGCGTGACGGTGTGTTGTGTGTTAGCATGATGGTGTGTTGAGTGTTAGCATAATGGTGTGTTGTGTGTTAGCATGATGGTGTGTTGTGTTTTAGCATGATGGTGTGTTGTGTGTTAGCATGATGGTGTGTTGTGTTTTAGCATGATGGTGTGTTGTGTGTTAGCATGACGGCGTGTCGTGTATTAGCGTGACGGTGTGTTGTGTGTTAGCATGATGGTGTGTTGAGTGTTAGCATAATGGTGTGTTGTGTGTTAGCATGATGGTGTGTTGTGTTTTAGCATGATGGTGTGTTGTGTGTTAGCATGATGGTGTGTTGTGTTTTAGCATGATGGTGTGTTGTGTGTTAGCATGACGGCGTGTCGTGTATTAGCCTGACGGTGTGTTGTGTGTTAGCATGATGGTGTGTTGAGTGTTAGCATAATGGTGTGTTGTGTGTTAGCATGATGGTGTGTTGTGTGTTAGCATGATGGTGTGTTATGTGTTAGCATAATGGCGTGTTGTGTGTTAGCATGACGGTGTGTTGTGTGTTAGCATGATGGTGTGTCGTGTGTTAGCATGATGGTGTGTTGAGTGTTAGCATAATGGTGTGTTGTGTTTTAGCATGATGGTGTGTTGTGTGTTAGCATGACGGCGTGTCGTGTATTAGCGTGACGGTGTGTTGTGTGTTAGCATGATGGTGTGTTGAGTGTTAGCATAATGGTGTGTTGTGTGTTAGCATGATGGTGTGTTGTGTGTTAGCATGATGGT
Organism: Saccostrea cuccullata; assembly: GCF_032062105.1. Lineage (NCBI taxonomy): Eukaryota > Metazoa > Mollusca > Bivalvia > Ostreida > Ostreidae > Saccostrea > Saccostrea cuccullata. Next base: position 20,754 of record NW_026931566.1, read on the forward strand.
GTGTTATGTGTTAGCATAATGGCGTGTTGTGTGTTAGCATGACGGTGTGTTGTGTGTTAGCATGATGGTGTGTCGTGTGTTAGCATGATGGTGTGTTGAGTGTTAGCATGACGGCGTGTCGTGTGAAAGAGTGACGACGTGTTGAGTGTTAGACTAAGGGTTTTTTGTGTGTTAGCATGACGGTGTGTTGTGTATAATTAGCGTGACTGCATGTTATGTATGAGCGTGAGGACGTGTTGTATGTTAATATGACGGAGCTATGGACAGCTGGGTTGTTCTTATCGAGCTTTTAGACGTTCAAATACTTGTCTTTTGAGAACTAGTCAAAATGAGAGAGAGAGACAGACAGACAGAGAGCCAAAGTACAAACTAACGACATAAGACTGTTACTGATTGGAATATAAATCATAGATGCCTTGTGGGTTTACAGGAATCATTAAAATTTCATGGATGTTTTTAGTATAGCTATTAATATAGGTCACTGGATAGTGGATTTTAGTGCATTGCGTAATGGAGATCGTGTCTTCGAAATCCGTTCTATTTAAAGTTTATTTTAGTGACAGTTCTATAAAACACTTTTCACTCTTCTAACTGATTTGATATATAACGATGACGAAAGTGTCTACCCACTTGTTCTTTTGATTTCAATATTCTAAAGACCAACACGTCTGATCTGTTAGAGGCTATGTACTCATTGATTTTAACGGATCTTCACCCACGGGTAAGAATACCAACAGAAATGTTCTCCATAGAGAACCTCAGACATTGTAGAGAGATAAAGTGTTACCCGATGCTGTAAATATTACCATTCCACAGAATTCAAATGTCGTAGGCGTACCAAAGAAGCACGGTGTACTTTATACAAACATTATATTATTTTGGCCATAAATTCAATGGCATCAAATCGATTTTAGGATTGAATACAAAGGTGCAAGCGTCTTTCTTTAAAAGGATTGTGGTTTCTTCTTTCATCTGAACATCCAAGTAAATGGCCATTCTGTTACATGTAACCACACGGTTACCTGAACTGAACATTATTTTATAGAAAAATTAGATTGTGGTCCCATTATCTCTAAGCAAACACCGGGGTACTTTCAAGGGGACAGAATAATTTTCTTCCTATGCAGGCCTAACGAGCTCTACTTAATTTTTACTCCCCATCTGTCAAGGTAAGGACACCTTATATTGTGAACACGTTATTTAGAGTGCCACTGATCATTCAGACTCAGTGATAGAAAGAGACCAGAGGGAGGGATCAAGACTTATCTGGCGTGGTCTGTCCTAGTATTGTTGTACATATTGTGAGGACCGGGGAACTCTCAGTTGCCATAGAGTGGGAAGGGTAATATAACTAATGAATACACATATACTTGTTTATCAAAAAGGTCAAAGTTTAAGGTTATCTGCATATGAGTGGAACCATGACCATTGTTAAATACCGCTATTCATCCGAGGGTCAAATGATCAATGTTCAAAGTAAAGATGATGTACTATACGACTAATATAAGGAAGAATAACGCTCTTCATTTGAGGGTCAAGGGTGAAAGATATATTAATTTCAGTTGAGTGTGAAGATTTGCACTACGTCACGATCTTTTTCGACAGATGCATCCAGCGTAAACAATATATGTGATTGGTCAACTCATATTATCAACATTAACACGGAAAGAGTCTTTTGCACGAGCAACCAATCAGGAATTAGAAGAAAGTTCCAGTCGTAAAGTTTGCGGTTAGGAGGCGTGTACTATTTACTTGAGCGCAGCTGCCATACTAGATCGTGACGTAACGTAAAACTTCACACTTAACGGCAATCTATAATAACCCTCCTACCAGTATTTTATTTAGATCAATTAAAAAAAAAGTGTATGTACAATAAACACGCTTATAACGAAGAGCTAGGGACGGATGTTTCTGATTTTTATAAAAGTAATATGTTATGTCCGTTATGTCCGTTATATTTACATCCACTGAATATTTTCTCCTTTATTTCTTAAGAAAACCCATTGCGTTAATCACTGCATGAACTACATTAGGCATGTCGCCTGTACAGATTTCTTGATCAGTGGCTGTTCCATCAATGAAACGTATAAAGACTTTCGCATCATTAATACAATAATAAAACTTTTTAATCCTTCTTTAAATGATTATTTAAACAGATATAAATATAAACTAGAGCCGAGCTCGTTGCAAAGCAACGAATAGGTCTTCCGTTGGAGCTACGAACTAGAAGACGTAACCTTGAGTCGAGGTCAAAAGCCACATACTAGAGATATACAAGTAAAAAACCTTGTAAGAGAAGCAACTTACTATGTTTTGCTAGGAAAAAGACTGTAAAGGAATACTTGTATGTGTGACCTTGATCTTTCCAAATGACCTTGTGCTAAGCAATAACTAACTCTCGTTAGAGCTAAAATTGAGATAAAAAGAGGTCAAGGTCGAAAGAAAGGCCAAGTTCAAAAATGGTGATGCCATTAAATAGCTCTCATCAATATGCATCAACATGTGAAGTTTGATAACACCATTTTAAATGGTATTTTAAAAACTGAGCTAAACACTAATTTAAAAAAAGTGAGGTATATATATGTATATAAAGTCTAGTTTAAAAAAATGTTAATGCAATTGCATAACTCTAATGAATTTCTTTCAGTATATAAAGATTGATAAAAATATCTTGGATAGTTTGTTTGAAACTGAGCTTTGAACTGAGCTAAAGGCAAAGTGTGACAGAAGGAGAGACGGAAGGACATTTTTATTCATTTTAAGGGATGGGGTACTTATAGTGATGAGAGGAATTTAACAACCTGTCGCTCCATGAAACATTATTTTGGAATGTCTGTATACAGCTGCGTGGCTTTTATTAGAATGAAATTAGTAGTTTTTGAAATATCTAAATAATTCTTTTATTGACGCCGTGATATTTGATAGGCTGTATAATAGCTGTTCGGATATAGTGCCGTTTGAAGGTCCAACACCTTTCTTTTAATATAACCAAAGGTTCTAGTGATCTTTTTTTCTGTATAGTCGAAATGCAAGGGAGAAAGAAAGAAACGTATGGGGTCGTTCAAAAACAAATTAATGAGTTGTGTTTTTCATCTAAACCGACACCTTTTTTCTTCTGGTTTTCCTTTTTTAGCCGGGCTCATTGCTCGTAAGCAATGCCCGGCTATTGCGACGGTGAGCAATGGGAAATGCTGCTTCTTCACCTCCAAATTGAGTTTACGAGTAAAAATATAGTGCGTACGCCCAGCTGCTGTTGAGAAAACAAAATCCATGCAAACACCTTAAGAAATAGTAAATCGAATATTTTTATCAAAATATTAAATTGTTTAATATTTTTCCTGGTTCCTTTGACTAATATTTTACAAAACAATTTAAAAGGTGCGAAAGGTTTTCACCAGGTATCCCTGTCTGCGTCATATTCTATAAATAAAGGTTGTACTATCAGGCTAACACAAATGCAGGGAACACCATTAATGACTTGATATAAAACTTCCCGCTGAGGACACATCAGTGCAGAGTCGTTTGACCTTAATTAATCTTGCTGCATCTGTGATTAGTTACTTCTGTTTGTATATAACGATACGATACATGTGATAAATATTTTACGCTGTTAATTTCTAGCTATATTTTATTTAATTTTTAAAACATTTTAATATACATGCCATTGAGATATTTTTGTATGTAACATATCCTCTATACGTCTGAAATTGATTTTAAACTGTCACCACGGTCTTTGTTCATATTATGAGCCCGGCTTTCATTACTTCTGAGTACTTTGATTGTGAATTGCCGTTTATTTTGTTTACAAGCTTGTGCTCATAATGCTGTTCATACGCGCTATCATTGTAAGAGGAGAAAACAAGATGTCGTCAAGCAACAATGACTGACCAGATGGACGTTTATATACATTGTAATCATTATACAACCAAATATCAGAGCGAATCGATAATTTAAGAATCTAGTTAAATACATAGGAATTCAATAATTAAGGAAAGAATTCAATTTATATTTTATGATAAATTGGCAATAACGAATTTTCTAGTTTTGTAAAACCGTATTCTGAAAGCTCTGGATGTATATGTTTGGTCGCTCTTCTATGTAAAAGTTCATACATATAAAACATGTAATTATTATCGGCTGCGGTAGCGGCCAATATTTTTGCGATTGTGTAAGAGAGTGCACATGGGGAAATGAGACTCTTTTTTTTATTACTTCAATAAAATAATTAGTAAATTATAACAAGTAAAAATCATGCGTAAAATATTTTAAAATCTTGCTTAAACTTAATATTAAATGTTGAAATATATTTCAATTTCATTGCCATTAATATCTCATGATCATCGATAATTTATGGTCATAAAAAAGAGTTTACATCAGATACTCAACAGCCTGTGAGTGTGTAAGATTTGAAAAGAAATCTCTTGATTTTCAGGATAATGATGATGTGGTTAAAGTGCATGGTGAATAAAAAAAAATGAGGAGTTTTTCAACCTCTAGTAAAAATTGTTTTGAACTTACTCTACATCTACAAATGACACAAAGATCATGAAGATATTTTTTTTTAATTTTGCACTGCGATTTGCAGCATAGCCTGCTCTTCAGAAACCATGGGCATTATCACCTAATCAAGATCCAGGGTATCGAGGCTCGGACAGGCCTACACCTTCATTTTGATGACAATAAATTCTTCTTATAGATCAATGAACATGTTTTTTTAACATCGATAAATCTATTTATGAGCAAATGCGGTAAACTTATTTTTTTATTTTGCTTTGAAATCAGCCTGAAATAGAATTGAAAAACGATTTCAGCTTAGAATCCCTTGCATGCGAAAGAATTTATTGCTTTGCAGCCAATTTGATGTTTTGCATCAATTTAATTCGTAATGACATTGTACATGTAAAGGCATGTAAAATATTCTGTTTATTGGACGAAATGGTATACCATTCTGTACAATATCATTTTAAGTTTAGTAGCAAATAACTGCAAACTCAAAAGTGCTTAATTTCATGTTGGATTTCCCCCTGCGAATTAGAAACGTTAACTCCACTTACAATTATCATGAATGCGTATGTCACAGAGTAAATTCTAAAAAAAATTATTTTAAAATGAAACAGAATTTAATTTTATAAAAAGAATTATTTTCAATGCTTATTTTTGACATATGCTCAAATTCATTTATCTAGCAATTAATGTTTAGACAGCAAAAAGTAATTTGTCACTCAATATTTATTTTAGGAATTAGTGCCAATCCTCTGCCTCAAAGAGTGTCCGACTCGTATGTGTGATAATTGCGTAAACGTGTTATTTGAAGTTTGAGTGAATCCCGTATGTTGTGTGAGAGAGTCAGTTTTAGATCCGCCGTGGACTATCCCGGACGTGAAAATTAGATGCACTGGACATTCCGTCATCAAGAAAATATAGTTTATCTCTGGACTATTCCGAGTTACCAAAACGTTTGTGTGTGTGTCCGTGTGTGAGCGTTACAACTCGTCTTTTTTATGTGACTTGACTTGATTTTTTTGTAAAATATTAACTTTAACTTTTTCTTGCTTTATTTTCGTTTAATAAATTTTCATCACAAGTTCACTTGTGTTACGTACATGTAGTTTAAGATTCATAAAACAATTACCACTTCGATAAATACAGGAAAAAATGGTGTAAACCTAGCTCGTTTTTTTTTCGGCTATCAAAAGGCATAAAACTTGAAATGAATAAATGCACAAGCGATTGCGATTGATTAAAACAAGCTGAAATAGAGTGAAATTGAATGGTATGAAAGGAGTCGACATGATTTCAAACCCAATTTTCCATTTGTAACTATCGGAGTACACAACGGATTTTCAAATCGACATACCCGCTGCTATCTGCGGACACGTGCTTGTAAATGAGGACTGGGCTACAAAATTTTAGACACAAAGCGACAAAGCTGGATGTAAACTGTTTATTACAAATACGTGAATAATAGTATATTTTAAAGTATTTTTTTAACGTTCAATGTTTATTAATATAAAAAAAAATAATGGAGAAACAAAAGAGTGGTGGTAAAAATAAAACGTATATAATAGTACATTACGTATCACAAGACTTCCATAACTAATTATAATTATTTGCCGAAGCCCCTTTTCAATTACAATTTAAATAAAATACATTAACACGGAATAGAGAAATAATTTTTGCGTGAACAGGCGAAAGAAAGCGATCACAATTCAAAATGATTTATGCACCAGTGTTTCGAATTACGATTAAATGAAAGATCGTTGAAGTATTTTTATTGATTCGATAAATTAAAAACATGATTTTCTATAAATTGATAGGTATTTGTACACAATGGATTTTAAACACGATCACAGACACTTGCATTGTTTACGACAGGTGGCTGGTACACTAGTGACCTAGATAGACAGCGTGGGATTTGCGCGTTTGATTACATAACTGTTACAAACTTCTAGGCGATCTTGGAGATCGCCAAATGTATATAACTAATGATCGTGAATTATTCGATGCATAAAGTTAAAATAACTTATAATTGTTATAATAATCAATGTAGAAAGATAGATTTAATATATTCCGTTTATGAAGACGTTTTCACTGTAAAACTAATTAATAATAAATAAAAAAGAAAGACTAATCGTTATAAATAATCTATTAGTGAACCGTAAAGCACGTATAAAGCCCTATTTAGAAGAAAATTAACATTAAATACCATAGGATTTATTACTGATAGGAAGTTTATGTAAATTATACACATGAAGAGGTCTGATTTCCTTTCCGAATGAAAAACGCTACCTGTTTACCTGGCCTGCTTTCAACTACGTATTACGCAATACCCCCGGTATAATCGAACACAAAACATTTTCATCAGATTAAAAAGGTGTCAAAGAACAAATTTGTTCGTATAATCCAGATCGAAATATTTACCGTTTTTGAGCTATAAAGCAAAAACTTTCAAGCTCCCTAAATCCCTAATCATAGGGGCCAGCCCCTTTTGAATAGAATTATATGAAAGCTCTTGCAATTATGCACAACTTTTGTTCATTATATCTTAACAAAATATTTTTAGTTTTCAAGATAAAAAGGAAAACATGTGTAACTTTTCGCTCTTTTAGACGTTCTATTTTTTGACCCCTGTATAGCGCCATTTTGAATAGAGAAATCGAAAAACAAAAACCGATGTGCACAACTTCAATCTTTCTGTTATCTAAAACCAGTAAAATTTCTGCTCCAGCTATAGTGGTCTCTGAGCCTTTGTCTGGAAATGAAAGCCTATAATTTTTCGTTTAAAGGGAAATAACTCAAAACCGGAAGTGACTTTTTGAAATTATCGACAGCATTCTGATAGAGTTTATTACCGTCTATAATGTCTGAAAATTTGAACAAAATCCATTGAGAAATGAGTGAGATATGAGGCCTCAAAGTTGGCGTCTAGGAAGAAAAAAAAAAAGAATAATAAGAATAATCTTAATCTTCAGAATCAGTAGAAGGTCTTCCGTTGGAAACGGAAGACCTTAACAATAAAATGTCTCTCTTTGTTTGTTATTACTGGAATTAACGGTCGCAGCTATTGCAGAAAAATTTACATAACCCAATTACGCGAGTAATGCATTTTTTCTGCAACAGCTGCTTCCGTTGATTCCAGTAATAACAAAAAAGAAAGAATTTTATTGTTTAAATAAAATCCTTTAATTCTTATGAAGACCATTGCCATTAATTAGTATATGAACGACATTAAGCAAGCCAAGTGTGTATATAGATTTCTTGAACAATTGCTGTTCCATCAGTTTTACATACAATGACATATTCATCTGAAATACAATAGTTAACAAATTTAATTTTACTTTGAATGATTTTTGATACAAATGTAAATATAAACAATAAAATAACATTGCCCGCATTAGGTTTACAGTTATGTATTATTTTCTGCAACAGCTGCTACATTATAGTTCCCGTACTAACAACCAAAGAAAGTATTATTATTTAAAGTTCATACAATTTAAAGCCATAGGAAATGAAAATTTATTCACTGTAAGCATTATTTTCTTAATATGCGTGTTCACTATATCTGTGTTTTACTATACTTGTCTTATTTGATCCCTGCTAATTAAAGAGATTCGGTTGAGAATTTAAATTTAATTTATTTGAGGACTCACAGGTTATAAAAAGGTAAATATTACAATTATTCTATCAATTTTGTGAATATGATTTTGTTAAATTTTGAGTTTTAATCAGCCTAAATACAGGGTCTAGTTTACCGACTTTTAATCATCTTTAATTAAACCTCAACTTTGCAGAAGACAAGGGATAAAAAGGCCGAAGACTGTGATGGGTATAAAATATCTAGATTGAATAGAAAGAGTGGGTTATCTGGGGGATAACTGTCAATCTTTCTAAGGGTCTTACTAAAACGATACTTGGTGACCAAAGTTAAAAGCTAAGTGGTTCAGGGTCAAAGTCAAGGATGAAGTCACAAAGAGGACACATTACATTTAAAAAGTATCATGGGTCACACAAAATATGACCATTATTCGTACGCCATAAGTATGTTGACATGTGGACACATGTAAAATATATTTAATGATATGTTTTTTTCTTTTATTTTGCATGAAGGAAATTGTAATTTGAGAGTTGCTTCGGTTTGCCTTTCCATTGTATATTTAAGAGAAATAAAAAAATGGTGGAAGGTGCAGAAAACACTTTGTTAACCTGATTAAAATTCCAAATCATAAAATATCTAACAAAAACTAGTGAAAACTCAAGAAGAAAATGGTTTTGGGGAGTCAACTCGTGCAAAATAATTAATATAACATGCCGCAAAATGCAACAGTAGACAAGGAACGTGTTCCCGCGGAGTGAGCTGCGCCGGGGGGCGTGAAGGATTCGCCGTAATTTGTCGGCTCCTAACGATAAGTATCTAGATTGATGCTGCACTTTGAGAACTGCAAACAAGCCTCCAAAAGCCACAATGAAACGCTCTAACAGCGAGAGCTTGCTCCCGATTCTTTGTTCTAGTATCCTGGTTTCTGTCAAATCAAAGACTGAGCTGATGCTCTTCTTGAAAGTCAATTGTTATGTAATGGCTGAGAATAGAGGCATGCGTACAACAGAAAGCGATGAACAAAGGTTTGAAAAATTATCACACATAACAGTGCCTTTAGACTTTTGTTTAATGGGACGCTGCGTCCTCTAATTAACATTCCTTTAGACTTAAAATCTCTTTAAAATAGTCCTGATCTGAGGAGGCTTTGGTGAAAATATAATTATCAGAACAAAATAACAGACATCAAAATGGCCATAAAGAAAAGCTGAATGAATCGAATTTTTTTTTCTTGTTTTCAATATTAATCGAAACTTAAAATGAAGAATAATTTGTACAAAGCGTAATACGTTTTATAATATTTAAGTTCTGAGGACACGTTCCTCATGTAGATGTTTTGAATCTCTTGGTTTTATGTAGAAATTATTCCTATTTATCATTCTCCTCTGATTTCTACATTGTTTTAAAAATGTTTTTTAAATATAAGTACACCAAAAATGTGATACAAGCCATACAGATGATTATCCATAAGGATAATATGAGAAATATGACCCTTTTGTATCGTGTCCAAACGTCTGGTAAGGTACCCCTATTTTTTGTGAAGAAACTTGTTAAAGTACCTATACTTCAGTAACAAATTCTCAGGAAAGGTTAGACTTCCTCCCGATATACATTGCCACCGTTTGAATATTATTAAGGTTTTCTGCATGCACATCAGCAGATTGTATCTTTAAAGGGTCAATTTATAGTTGCACAGAAAATAAAGGAATTCAGCTGTCTATAAGCAGATTGATTGATGAATTTGTTTAACGTCCCTCTCTTATAGAGACGCCACCCTTTGCCGGTGTATAGCTGCAAATGACCTATACTCGGCACTCAGGACCATTGAGCAGTAATCTTTATCGTACCAGCACTTACTGTGACAAGGGACCTGGGTTTATACGGTCTCATCCGAAGTGTGTGTGTCCCAAAGTTAGATTCGACTCCTTACACTGCGACTTTAGAGCAGACGCTCTAACCACTACACCATAGGGACGACTCAATACGCAGGAGTGAGTACTGTTTTATAAAATAAGAGACACGTCTTCTTTAAGTAGACGAACGTTATTTCTTCAACAAAAGTAAAAATAATCAATACAAAATGAGCATTATAAATAAAATAAAATACAGTAAAATAAGTCTCAACTTTCAACACGACGACAATACTGTCAGTATAAGCAGAATATGGCGTACGAATCGAAGCATCAGAAATACATTCGAAATTCTACTGATCTCGACATGACCGCCCTCTGCCGTTGGAATCTTATATAAAGTCAGATATGGGCGCATGTAAATAAAAGTTACAACATAAATACATCTGCAACAAAATAGTGGCATTCAAAATTCTCGTGCTTTAAGGCACCATTATCTGTTTCGCCACGTGGAAGCGATTCGCGTGATGTAGATTGAAGAAGGGCACTTGGTGATGGTTGGAATCAAATTTTCCGGAAAGACACTGTGGCGACAATATCCTCCACTGTGTATGTCTGGAAGGAAACAAAAGTCGCTTAAGTAAATAATGAAATAACAATCACTCGACCATTATATTTATATCCAAATGGCAGTTGTTAATAATTGGTCTAATATAATTATCAGCCTCCCACGGGACGTTCATGTTTGAAGTTTATCTCTCTCTAAAAGAAAAATTAATTCTTTGCATTTTGTTGTAAGTCATCTGTATGATGTTTATTCTCTAGGGGCGCAATATTGGCTTCAGATAAAGCTTTTAATAAAAATATCTATTCTTATCACATCAAATTTGTTCCACTTATAAACATTAATTACGTTAGCAATTGAATGAATTACGGAGAAATGAAATGTTGAAATAATTACTTATCAAGTTAGACGTTTTCAACATTTTGTGTTTGAAAAAGGGTTCTGTGAGGATTATTTTGAATCCATGTTATTGCATTGCGGGGGAAAAGATGATCCAAGTTTAATAGCATAACTCAATATCTGTTGGAAAAAAATTAAATGCTGTAATATCTGCCACCGAAAACGAAGACGTATTGTCGTTTTTGGTACGTTATCGTATTTATTACTTTGAAGAAATATTTTAAACATTTCTGTTACACAAAGTTCTATTTAGAGCTGGCATGTTCATTAATTACCAGTTAACATCAATCATTTTACAAACGCAGACGAGACCAATCTTGTATCTGTGGTTTGTATCCGGCGAGGCAAGCATCACGGGTTTATAAACAAATCTTTCACCTCGTCGGAGAGGGCCTTAAGCTGACAATAAAATCACTGGATCTTACAGATACACGTGTTGTCTATTATATGATTTATTTGTACAAGAAATGTTATACCTATAGGGTTTGTTTATCGACCAAATACACGTTGCATAGGGAAACATGGATTTTTGGAATTCATAAAATTCGTCTGTGTTGTATATGTTTATCAGCGGGAAAACAGGTCATTGAAAATTTTGGATTTCAGAAAATTTCACTTTGCTTGAATTATTTTTTTTAAAGTGTGGCAGTATTTTATATAAGAATTTAGTATATTTCAAACAGGGAAAAATAATAATTCAAAGCCCCGAGAGCAAAAATAATTAAGTAAGTATAATTTTGATCCCTCCCTCACTTTTACAAAAGAGATATATAGTGGAAAAGTGAGACTGAGATCAACAACAGCCCCATGGGCTACAAAGCTCACATGAGTAATTTCCCCCTGCTGTTCTTAACTAGATATTTTCTTCTTATTATATCTATTGTGGCCCCATCCTACCCCCGATGGTGATGATTTGATCACTTTAATGATTCTTGAGAAGTTAAAGAATTGAAAAGCTCACAAACGGATGGACGGAGGTAGAAAACGATAAATTAGAAAAGCTCACTTGAGTGAGGTTAGATAGAAATGAGCTCGATCTTATCTTATTTTTAAGACCTAGAATATGAAATTCTAAGAGTGTACTCATAAGGTCAGGGGTCGCCAAAAGTTTTCTTCATGAATCTCTGTATTATTATTTTTTTCTGATACATGTATAGAAATAGTCCCTCTGACAGACATACAGACGGATAGATGGGTGACCAGAAAAGCTTTCAGCTAATGTGAGCTAAAAAGAGCAGGATATTTTCTATGTTTTATGACCCCAGAACCTAGAATTATTCTTAGAATTATTCTATGAGTGTACTCAAAATGTCATTCTAGGGGTCGAATGTTTTCTATTTTAACCTCTAAAATTTAGTTTTTTTCGGGAGGGGGGCATGTAAATATAGTCTTTTTGCCATAAATGTACAAATCTATGTATTGAATAAGAAAATTGAACTTATCCTTGACTCTGCATAAATGAAGTGACTTTATTTTGATAATAAAACCAATTATATCAGATTGTTCCATTTTAATGACGTCACAGTGTAGTCTATACAAGTATAATAACCTGAGTTAGCGTGTCTCCCTCTACTTCCCGTGTGAGTGTGTTCGCTTTTCCCTTCTCGTCCGCCGGCTCGTTGTTTATCCGTATCTTGCCGTCACTGAACGTCATGGTGGACTGACAAAAAAGATTTACCAGATGTCAAACAAATTACTTTTTAACGCTTGGCTGAGATCTGAAATCATATTCGTCCGAACCTCAATCGTATATGGCGCGATATAAATTGGTTGCGGGCATTGCAAAATTATTGTTAATAACACAAACGCTATTCAGGAGGTTTGCATCTGAAACAACTCAATGTGTAACAAAACTTTTCCTAATCATGACCAATCTACACTAAAATGACCATTCTACCCTAAAATGAACTACTTTTCCATGTAATGAAAAAAAAATGTTTTACTTTGTATATCACATAATCAGCACAGGAAACTTAATATTTTCCATTGATGCTAATTACATGAATTACCCGTAGGTGAAATCAATAAAAAACAAAGCAAAAGTTAATACAAATTACAATGCCTGTGATTTTCATGTTTTATATCTGATCGCGTTTGTTCTATTTCATTTGTAGATCCGGATATTGCCTTGACCTCCAGTTCAAGTACTAGACTGTACCTTGTACTTCCGATCGTGTTCGACTATGTCTGTTTCCTCTCCGAGCTTGTGTCGGGAATGAAGGTCCTTGATAGGAGTTTTCCTCGTCACGACTACCTCCTCTCCTTGAACTTCTATAACCATCGTGGGTTTCATTGCGGAGGCCATTTTCTTCATTAGAAAACCAACTCCTAAAATGGCAATGAAATCGGTCAATTCACGATAAATACCGAAAACAAAACTATGTAAAAGGTAAGCTTATCCTAAATATTATAATACAGTCTGCTCTCCTTAATACCCCCTCTCTTATGCATTTATTTATTTTTTAATCCTCTGTCATGATCTTTATTTTGTCCCCGTAATCGAAGATTTGGTGTATTTAGTTTTTGCCCTGTCCGTCCCTCTGTCTGTTAAAATTTTTTTCTTGCTTATAACATTTGACTGGGTGGGGCTATGTCTTTCACATTTCATTGGTGTTCCTTGTGACAAGACTTCTTCTTTGGGTGCAACCATTTGACCTCTAGACCTTGAAGTCTGATCCACATTTACACCCCCCACCCAAATAAAAAAAAAAACTGAATAAAAAACATTAACCTTGGCCATAATTTTTGAACAGTTGGCCCCAGGTCTTTCATGCTTCACATGTGTATTCAATATGACAAGACCTTTCAGTTCGTGTAAATATGTTTTATCTCTTGACCTTGACCTTAGAGTTTGACCCACTTGTTATTTAACCTTTGTTATAACTTTTGAACAGTTGGTACTAGGGCTGTCATGTTTCACAGGTGTATTTCTGAAAAGACCTTCTTCTTGATACCGACAATTTTAACCTTTTGGCCTTGGAGTATGACCTTGCATTTGAGAAACTTCAACCCTCGCCATAAGCTACCATTTAGGCGCATCAGTGTTTCACAAACAAATATTGTTTTGTTGACCACGCAGCTTGTATTTAATGCATATAGAAGTAACTTGTTACTGTACCAAATAAACCAATATTTTAGTTAGAGTGAATAAACTTAAAGTGAAACCGTTGCCGATAGCGATGGTAAAAGCCACTGAGGGTAGAAATATTCTAGGAAATGGAGTTATGTGCTGTTGACATATACTTGGGTAGACGTGATGGGCCTGGTGAACAACTTGTGGGTAGATTAATGTATTTACTGACATGCAGATAAGACATCAAAGGCTTTTAAAGTTCATCTGACCCTTATCGACTGTCAGGGCTACCAAGGTATTTCAGGTGGCATTATGAACCAGAAAAAATTTTTTTAACTGTAAAGTAATTTCACAAGTAACAGAAAATGACTGGGGTAAAGGAAATAATCTACAGTGATTACTGTTAACCAACTTTTATTCGAGGCAACATTACTTTGCTAATTACCGGGGGGTAAACTATTTCGCGACGATTAATTTTGGCGAGCAAGCCTTTTTTAGACCTGTTGTTAATAGACACAGAGACTTTAAAGAGCGGCTTAGTGTGCGAGAAATTAATATTCGCAATGATGAGGTTCCTGCAAACATCGCAAAAATTTCTGGCATGCGAAAAGAACTTGGTATACAGTATATTTTAACAGTAAAAGAGTGTGCTTGGAGAAAAGTATATCTAGGGAAGGAAAAAATGATAATAAGAGTATCTGTAGCAGAGACAGTGTCTGTATCCAAGAAATATCGCCGATTCAGAGATTTTGTGGCAGGGAAATCTCGCAAAAAGAGAAAAATATGTAGTAAGGAACACCCCCCCCCCCACTAAAAAATCTGAAGCCGGAAAATATCGCCAAAAAGGGTATTTGTAGCAAGTATCGCTTAAATGAGTACCCAGAGCAGTGCCAAAAAGTTACTTTTGAAGGAAAATATCGCCTTAAAGTGTACCAGTCCTTTAACGGAATGTATTGCTTAAAAAACTAACTGTAACAGTAAGTATAACCCAGAAGAGTGCTTGTAGGTTTATATCAGGGGAATGAATTACCCAGAAGAGTGCCTGTAGGTTTATATCAGCAGAATGAATTACCAAGAAGAGTGCTTGTAGGTTATATAAGCAGAATGAATTACCAAATGAGTGTGTAGGTTATATAGCAGAATGAATTACCAAGAAGTGTGTTGTAGGTTATATAAGCAGAAAAAATTGTCTTAAAGAGTGCTTATAGGTTATATCAGCAGAATGAATTACCAAGAAGAGTGCTTGTAGGTTATATAAGCAGAATGAATTACCAAGAAGAGTGCTTGTAGGTTATATCAGCAGAATGAATTACCAAGAAGAGTGCTTGTAGGTTATATAAGCAGAATGAATTACCAAGAAGAGTGCTTGTAGGTTATATCAGCAGAATTAATTACCAAGAAGAGTGCTTGTAGGTTATATCAGCAGAATGAATTACCAAGAAGAGTGCTTGTAGGTTATATAAGCAGAATGAATTACCAAGAAGAGTGCTTGTAGGTTATATCAGCAGAATGAATTACCAAAATCCCCACTTGAGTAAAGGAGGACTGAGCAGCTGATGATGGATATTTGACAAAGGTCCCTCCGTAAGAATGCTGCCACTGCTTAAATCTGTATACGTTCTGTTGGAATAAGTATCTGTTTGTCTGTTTGTGATCCCTGTTCAGGTTTATGTATTAGTTCCACTTTTTACATCGTCTGTCTGTCTGTCTGTAAGTGATCATTGATCAGGTTTAATTGTAAGGTCCACAGAATTTATTGTCTGTGTGTTCGTATTGATAAGGTTTGTGATTTATGTCTCCTGGTTGCATTGCCTATTTACCTTTCAATTATCACTGAGAAGATTTGTTTACAAAATTCTACCGCTCACAATGTCTGTCTGTCTGTCAATGATCATAAATCAGGTTTGAGTATAATCATTATTGATTTCTTTGTCCGTTTGTCTGCTAATGATCACTGATTAGTATTCCTGTATAAGTCCCACAGATTACACCGCCTTTCCGCCTGTCTGTCTGTCAGTGGATTGTTTTCTAACCGCTAACGACATCCCCGTCTTCTGATGCATGTTCAGTCCTGGTACGTTTAATTCACTACGAATGCTTGAAATTTTATTTTTAGATTGTTCCCACCACAAATGACAAATATGTGCTCGACCTTTCTTGAAACAGGCATTGCTTTTGTTGACAAATTGTTTTGTCTAACAATTAACACTCTCCTGTGCCCTCTATTTACCTAAAGTTGACAAGTATATTCAGCATGATGATTAATCCGCTGCCACCGATGGGCCCCAGAAGCATTATGTTTCTGAAGTATATGTGTTTTAAATGTGGTACTCATTGAAATATGACAACATGCTGAGAGGTCCCGAGTAAAAATAAATTATGTGTTTGGTAATGACAGGTTGTTGCAGTAAATATAAAATAGTCTCGTTAGTTTGATGTGAAATATACAGTACGCGTCGCTAATTGTCAATTTTATTTCTTTAAAAGTAAACAGACACCTCGAAGTTCAATGTACTGTTTGTACAAGGCGCTCCAGACAGATAAAATCAATAATTTCTTTATACTTTATGTTTATTGTACGAAAACAAGGTGTGTAACTGTTTTAAAAGATATAAAATATTGTGTTCCCCAGGGGATGAGTTGTTTTTATCGAAACATTTAAATTCCTTTGAAAGTTTTTAATATACCTAATATGTAACAAATTCTTAACTCTCTAGTCATGCATGCATGTAAAGCATATATATATGTAAATTAACTAAAATGTAAATATTATTTATATGCAACACAAACTCTTAACTCTCTAGCTGTGCAATAAACTTTTGTAATTCAAAAGGTAATTTATTTTTCGATATATATGCAGTCAAGAACTTTGATCCTTTAATTTATATAAAAAAGGTGAGAAATAAATTCAGAAAGTCGTTACGTACGCTTTCGACTCAGACAACAATCTATTTTCACTCTCCCCCGGCACGTTAATTTTCCCTGACCTGTTACATCGCTTCCCCATTACCGTCTACAAAAGAGATTTTTTATGAAACATGCTTTCTTTTTCCTAAAGTTAGAGATGATTAAGACATGAAACGTGCGTCAGAAATAATTATGCTATAACGGAAGTTCTATTTTGTTTTATTTTCGTGCCGTTAATTAGAGCAATTAATTATGACAGCCTTCAGAATAAACATGAAGTGGTTTTATCGATGTAAATTTTATCAAAGATTTGAAGGAAATAAAAAATTCTTTAGAAATTTATATTGCCACCTAAAGAGAAATAATTAATTTTTGACAGTTTTTCTATTTTCAAAAGACACGAGAGATAGAAAGGGAGAGAAAAAGAAAGAAAGTATGAAAATTATTAAGAGTTTCGAACAAAAAGTAAAAATATTCAAATTACAAAAAATCAAATTATTAATTTGGTACTGAAAAATTAAATTTCTTTTCTTACCCATCGCTTCAAGATATTTAGCGATATTTTCCTCCGATTCCATTTTCCATGTTCCTCCAAATTTCTCGCTAAGTTCCTGGAGGGACATATTTTTCACGAAACTATTCCTACCTTAGAAAACAAGGGTTAAACTAATACACGAAACAATGCGGTCAGTTCGTCGTCTGGCATGCGCGCCGTCTGTAGGACAGTCTGTGCTTCCGTTGTAACTCGCACCTGTTCACTGACAGACCGTGCGTCTCACGTAATCCAATGCTCAACAGAATGGCGAAGGATCACTCGCTGCCATTTATACCGGCTACAGCACAGAATTTGTCTTCGATAATCGTGTTGACATAACTGCTAGTTTTCTCATCAATGAAATTCTCAAAGCTCCAGGTAAAATACCTGTAAGGTTACGACAGGTAACGTGTACTTCATTTACACCGACAATCAGTCGACGATTGTCGTTAATAAAATGTGATTTATGTTCTTTAAATAAACTTTTTTCTACACGAGGAATGATTAAATCTTCTTAAATTAAAAATAAGATATTGTTAAATTAAAAACAAATAAACTGTTTCAGGTTAAGATGAAGGTTTCATTGAAAAATTTTCACCCCGAAGCCGGAGAACCATTGTCAGCCAAGGATGAAAATGATATTTGAATTGTGAACATTTTCAATTTTTTACCCTCAACTCGATGCAGTATTCGTTATATTAAGGCCGGTTTACACTATGCATCTTGACACATGCATCTAAACTCATGCTTCAATTTTGCCTCATGCATCTTTGCATGCATTTTTTACCCTCAACTCGATGCAGTATTCGTTATATTATACTGAATGTTTATAAATATATATATGCCAATCGCACCCTAAAAAATTGCACGCAGTCATTCCTATATGGGAATATTACCCGTGATATCTTCTCTCAGGGGGGAAGAGAGTTTTCGACAAATCCTATTTAAGTAATTTGAATTACAATTCCAATCGTAATTGTATTCATTGATTTCCTGTTGTTTGATTAGACGAGAACAAAGTCAAGAAAAAGTTTATACATCGATAAATTCCTTCAGTCAGAACTATTTTCCTGACCTACTTTTTATTGAAAAAATATTGAAACAAATCGTTACTTCTAGTCTGTTTTAGGTAAAAGATAACGGAAGCTTAAATAAAACCAAAATTTGCGATATACAGGACTGAGACTGGAATATTATGCTCATGTCACTGTGCGATCACGGGTATGAATTTTAAATTCATCGTCATAGCAAATCACCGTGGTAGTTCTCTGTAGCGCTTATAAGAATGAGAAATGTACCCCAGACTCTTGTCTTATTACCATTCCATTCATATTTCTACAACCTACATTCTATCCCGTATTCGAACAAGTCAATTAAGGAATCACTGTCTAGTTAGGAGGGTATGCAAGGGCATCAACAAAAGTGGGAAACATGGGATAATTTGCATAACGGGCGAAGCCCGTTATGCTCAAATTATCCAATGTTTCCCACTATTGTTGATGTCCCTGGCATACCCTCCTAACTAGACAGTGATACCTTATATTTTTTATTTTTACTTGAAATAACAGTCTAAAAATAAATCGAAATACCGTCTAATTTAGTAGATTTGAAATGTACGAGGCATTCCATGTTATTTTCCATTGCCCCGCCCCATGACGTCAAATTTTACTATAAAAAAGATATACTGCTGTCAAATATCAACATTTTTTATTATGATCAAAGCAATCTTGCTAACATTAATTATATATGTGACCTAGATTAAGGTCGTCGGAAGCACGAACACATGTATAGGTTCTAGGTCACTTCTCCGCCGCCATATTGAATGCAATGTTGCAGTTGATGAAACGGGAGTTGGTCAGCATGGTCAAGAAACAGAACTGTGTGTGTTTAATTAAGAAATAAACAACAATGTTAAAAAGTTCTCTGGGAAATGAACTTTTAGTTGGTCACGTGATCAAATGCTTTGAAGCCCGAAGGGCTTCTCAGTAGATTTGATCACGTACCAACTAAAAGTTCGTTTCCCAGCTAGTGAACTTTTTAACATTGTTGTTTATTACTTATATTTACATTTGAAACGAATACATTTCGAGTTAAATTGTATTTATTACACGGGCCAACGTATTGCTATGCAATGACGCGCAATGACCTAGAAGTTGGTTGGTCAAAATATCATATCGCTCTGTGATCCGGTTGCGCTATTACCTCTGACCCCCAAATGAAATTCAAACAGAATTGAACGTATTTTTTCTTCAATAGGTTCATCTAAGAAAGATATTTGCAAATGTAAATATATAACAGAGGACGTTGAATTGTGTAAGAAGTTGGATGGTAGTGACTGAGGGACGATGTCTGTATCGGATGATGGAGTATAGATCTATGTGGCAATGCCGATTTCTCCACGTGGTTCAGATGGGCTGTTTACCATGTTTACGGAAATGAAGTTCTCGATCTCGCGAGGCCCCGGTGATAATGGACAGCGTTGCGCTAGTGACTTGCTTTTGATTTGAAGAGAATTCATTATCTATTTTGTTTGTAGAAAGATATATCATAATCGAAATACTTAGTAAACAATTAAACAAAACATCTTTTTCTTCTGCAGTGTATTTATACGCCACTCGTATACATGCAGGATTGACATTTGACCTTTCAGTAGTATTTCAATAGAGAAATTAACATGCCACAGGAATCACAATGAAATTAACAACATTTACTTTTGTAGTGTTTATCATAGGGAAAACAATTGGAAATGGAAATATAGCAGAATAAGTGTCGGTCTGTTACTTTCGTTTTAGAGCGTTTGCCGTTAATGCTAACATGGTCAAGGACGAATTCCTCTGACGTCTATATGTATTTACAATATATTTGTTGACTTAACACTATTCGAAGGAAATTTATATTTTTTTAATTGAATGTTTTGACAATTTAAGTTAAACTTCCGGTATATCAATATTATTATCAATCACTAGAACGTTTCATAAATTTCATCGTCGTATTATTTTCATCGTAAAGGATTCCTACGCCGTACAGAAATAATGGATTGTATAAAGGCTGCAAAGAGAAAATTTTTTAAACTTCATTATTAGAAGTATAAGAATTTAACGCTCTTTTTTGCACTTTTATTTAGTTTGTGAGCACAGAAGCACCAATTTACATAGCTGCAGAACAGTAGATCTCAGAAAAAACTATATATTGATAGACCGGATAGCTACATAGCACCCATTGAAAAAAAAAAACTGTACATATATTTATTGCGCACAAAAAGTGCGCTGCTTTTCTATTTATTTCTCTATGTTTTTAAAACTATCATTTCAAAATATTACTAACCATGTGTTTCTAACATATTCTTTCACAACAAAACATTCCTTATAATTGTTTTTAATAGCCTCCTGGTCCTGAAATTGAGATCATCGAAAATTTCGCCTATTTGTACTGCCATTTTGGTTTGCAAGATAATTCGGTCCAACGCGCTTCATACAGATGTAAACTACAAAAGTAGTTGATAGAGGAGTGAGGTCTTTATTGAAATCTAGCTTTTTTTGCAATTGGGGTAAGAATTTAGAAGAATTAATCCAGAAACAGCGCACTTTTTTTTGTGCGCAATAAATATACAGTTTTTTTTTTCAATGGGTGGCACTGTAGCTCTCCGGTCTTTCAATATAAATTTTGTCGGAGAGCTAGAGTTCTGCAGCTACAGTTTACAAATAGATAAATTCTGGAAAAAAGAATGGTTAAATCTATAATAAAAATAGCTCATTTTTATGGGAGACTTAAGCTTAAAATATATATATTAATTTGTTTTCGGACCTGTGATGCTTACATTTTCCTCGTTATGAACATATTGACATAATAATCTGTTATTCCTGTAGGTTTCAGTGTATCGCTATTAATTTGATCCTGCTCAAGGCATTTCATTGGTAATGTTATACTTCTAAAATCAAGATTCTTTATTTGCCAGGGATTCGCGTATCAGGGTAATTTACGAGGTTTAGATCTCAGACATTTTCACTATCGATGTTTATGATGTGGTCATATTTCTCTTTGTTTCAAAATTTAAGACATTAACTCCCAGCATTATTATGTTCTAAAATAAAGGAACGAAAGCATGATATTTGGCGAATAAAATAAACAATTGCATCTCTTGAATAACATCAATAATAAGATTTTGTGATTATACATGATAAAAATCTGACACTCACTTCTCTCCTAATACAATACCTTGCGGTGGTTTTTTATGACTTTTTTTCTAAATATATACTTACAACTGTTGTATAGATATTGAACATATCTTCCCAAGCCCCGCGCGCGCGCGCGCGCGCGCGCGCGCGCGCGCGCCCCCCCCCCCCCCCCCCCGGTTCCGATGCCTATGAGATTTAAGTTTGTTCAAATCCCCTGAGGGTCGGATGGGGTCCCAAATGGATGTTCAAAGTTAAAATAGTAATGATATGATAAGGCGTTCATATGTTGATACAATATGCCATAAATAATGGCATCCTATCCACATTTATATGGAGGATCACAATTGCTTTATTTGCTTGTTCCTTCTTTCTTTCTAAATGTTCATACCCCAGCCAATCTCTCTATCCCCCTCTCTCTCTGTGAGTATGTGTGTGGTAACAAATCTCGAGAACGAAATACACAGGAGCATAATAAGTGTGCATAAATATTGTTTTGCATTTCATATGCTTATGAATCTCGAAAAAAAATTACCGTCTATCATTTAATAAAATCTAACTAGATTTTTTTTTTAAATATCTAAATCCTACTGACAATTTATATAATAGACTGTGTTTGTGAACTTTGTTTGAGAATTTTTTACTCATTAAAATCATCCTTCTATTTTAATTCATCTACTAGTATTCGGAAGAAAATTTTGCGGAAAATTTGTGACCGCGTTTACGTTGCACAAATAAACAATTGTCACGAATATCTTAGAATATAAATATCTAGAAGAATCAAGTATGTTAATTGATTTATTCAAGGGAAAGACATACTTTTTTTCTTATTGTCTGATAAAAAATGAACAATGGGGAAATGAGATATAATAAAAAATAAATAAAGATTAAAAAAGCGAAAAACATACACAAACTTACTAACTACTTTGATATGTTGCACTTGTATAACTTTAAAAGTTTTTTTTTTATAAGGTATTGATATGAAATCATAGCAAGGTGCAGGTTGAGTGTAATGTCTAGTCTAGGAGGAATAACTCGATCATGATTCTCTATCACATTATCAATTTTTTCTCTTAAAAATTCTCATTCATATTCAGAACATATCTTCATTATGTTAAAAACCAGGAGTTGGGAAATAAACGTAAAACTGGGAAGTGTCTTGAATAGAAAATCATGGACCTAATCGATAAGAGTGTAAAGTAAAAGAGTTTTAAAAGCCCGGGTCGATATGTGAGCTTTAATCCAAGCAGGACTTATCGCCAGGAGAGTTATCTTTCTTTGTTTTGTTGATTTGGCTATGCGTCATAATACGTACGGTAAACACGGACAGCGATAGTTAGAATAATCTAACTGTGTCTCGGTACAAGCCCTCACCACAGTTAGAATACCACCCATGTACTCGTAATGTAGCAAAAAATTGCAGAATCGCAACGAAACGATTTTGAAGGATACAAACGGATTTGCACAGAAAATAACTCATAAATTAATCAAAACAAACCTTTTTGAGATTGCTTATGCCTTTTATCCCAAAAAATAATCCATATAATTACGAAAATCCAATTAATTTTCTCAACGTTTTTCTCGCGATTCAAATTACCTGCCATGTTTACATTCGGAACTCTCTAGATTGTTCCTAGTAAATGCATTATGCGAGTTATCGCCCGTGTTTCTCTTTGCTACATTACGAATACACGGAACGAATTCTATCGTTAAACCGGGTCCGTAGGACAAAATCATTTTAACGATAGAACATTCTATCTAGGACAGCGAAAGTGATGATCGATAGGTGGTCAGTTGGAACATTTTCGTGGTCAAAAGTAGAAATGACTGAGTGCATAAGGCTATTTTATCCTGTAGTATTTGATGAATATTCATCCGAAAGAAACACAGACGTTTCACATGTTCATACTGTGTTTACAAACATTTTGACTATTTTAATACCTGGATTTTTGGAGGTGTTATTTATAGCACCAGGCATGGCTGGCTCCCCTAAGTGTGATCCAGAGCATTTTATCACGTACGTATGAACTTCTTAAATATATTTATTATCTAATTAATGCTTAGTATGTTTTTTCTAAAAAATAACGTTCATTTTTTTATCTTTTATTTGCACAGTGAAGCACAAGTACGGGAAATATCGAAGTCAGTCTTTATGGGACTTTGTCGAGTAGTTGGAACTACACAAGTTATTACCATGAGGAGGGATATGATGGACGTCTTTGAGATGGTGTACAATCATTTAAGAACTAGAAAAAAGCCGTTTATCCGTTATAGTGGAAGCGAAAGCGAGGGGTTTAGGTTGAAGGGATCAGACATGGATACCATGTTTTGGCCTGGTGATCATACTGTCGTCTGGAATTTAAGTCAGTCTCAATATTACCATAGACGAACCGTTCTTCTCGCAGACTGTACAGATAGTCCACCGGGGTATGCTTTACTCCAGTTATTGACTCCCACAGTCGAGAAGAAAATAGAATCATCATTGCTGAGAATAAACAACGAAAGGTACTTGTCTAGTTCTAAATACAGAGTAAATATGTGTTCAGAGGTGGTTCCGAATTCAACACAGCACGGGCCTTGTGGCAGTGGTAAAAGATTTGGAATAGAAATTGACTGCGCCCATTGTTTCGGTTGTATTTTTTGGCCCCCATCTGCTTCATTGTGGATAAACAGATGTCATTCATGGCCTCCGCCTCATATAATTCATGACATTGTTAGCCAGGGATGTCATTTCGCAGCAATTGGACACAAATTAGGAAATCATGAACATAATGAATGGAGAATTTCTTTTTCTCTTGCCGAAAGAAAACTTGTGTATTCGATGAATCACTGTCAATTTCTAACTTATGGGTTGCTTAAACTTTTCTTAAAAGAAGTCATTAACAGAGGATTAAGTGATGAGGAAAAGTTGTTGTGTTCCTATCACATAAAGACAGCGGTTTTCTGGACGATTCAGCAAAATACAATACCTTACTGGTGTCCACAAAATCTCCTGGAGTGTTTTTTGTTATGCTTTAAATTCATCCTGAAATGGGTATATGAAGGAGTTTGTCCAAACTTTTTCATTCCGCAAAACAACATGTTTCTAGGAAAGATCCAAGGTTCTGCACAGTTTTATTTATTTAATGCATTATATGCATTGTACGATCAGGGATACGCATGCCTGCTACATTGTGCCTCCATTAAGTCAAATTTCTTGAATGTGCTTTACAATCCAAGTGTCTTCATTCGTACAGATCAGCGGAGCCTCATCTCCGAGACTGAGTTTGATTGTCAGATTTCTGGAGAGATGTATAATTTAGACTCGATTATCATTACAGACCCAAAGATATGTATGAAGTACATGCGTCTTGTAGAACAATTGCTTCACTTACCCTTAACAAAATATCACTTCCTAATGTTACAAAAACTAACGGCCTCCGTTCTTCAAAGAACTGCCTTTATATTGCACAACACGTTCTCTACAAGGGACAACAAACAGAAATATATTATTAACAAATTGTCTCGTCAAATGTTGAAATTGGCAGCACAGATTGGATGTACGTCGGACCTGTTGTACATTGCATTGTTTTATTACAAAACCAAGAGATATGTTGAAGCTTTGGCGGTGTTGCGAATGACAAAGACTAAATTTTCTCAGCCATATCTAGCGTACACGTACGCCGAGTCTGACAGGTATGAGGAAGCTGTAGGGGGACAATCCTGGTCCAAAAAGTTCAGAAGGTGTGTGGCACAAAACATTAAACTGTATAATGGCATATCGTACATCTATGAACTCAACAAAGAACAAGATACAAGTCACGGGAGCTCTCAGATGAGACACCCCTTCTTGATCATTCCACCGTTTGTATTTTTACAGATGCTGGAGGTCTTGTGCTGTCGGCCTGTTGATGCCTTCAGCACAAAGCAAGCGTTAGAAGAGTTACATTCCTTACTTTGTAAGAATGATCCATTGGCCGTACCTGTGATGTTTAGGGATATATCCTGGCAGATCCTTGGTATATGTCAACAGGAGACAGGGAATTACCAGGAAGCCCTGAATTCATTCCAGCAATCCATTAAGGAGTATCCATATCATGGGATCCGACAACCCACGTGTGAGAGAATTCTGAAACTCTTGCCATACACATTACGGCCAGGAGACCAATTATAGCGATGTATTCAATGACAATTTAATGTGTGTTAGAAGACTTTGTTTAGTTCTGATAGTATAGTAATGTTTAAAATAATTAAAACTTATATCAGTATGTTAGCAATGGTTTGTAATCCTCTATAAACATCTCAACTGAGACACACATGGAATATCGTCCAGTTTCTAATGAATTTTTAAACCCCATTATTGCAAATGAAAATTGAAGTGGATCGAGCTTATTAGGCATTAGTAAGAGCAGTCTTTAAATTTGCAAATCTCATGTGTTAAACTGCTATACCAATATTGTACGAGGGCTAATCAAAAAGATCGCGATCTATCTCTTTATTTACAAAACCACTATTCAGGTCAGAGTAAATATGGCACAAATATAGTCATAAAGATGTCCTATAAATAGCAGATGCTACGTAACGTTTGTTTCATTTTTGTGACATCACAATGTAAAAATGACGTCAATACGTAGATGACTTCTGACACGAAATGGATGACTCATTCGTACTAAAGCAACGAAAGGCTGCAATGATGTAATGTATATCTTGGAAATTCCTTTGCAGTAGCATATGATTTGTACAGGTTTATGAACTCAAAAGATTTGCCAGAGGTTAAATCATTAATTGGATTGATTGGTTTAGTGATGGAAGGTATCAAATTCCTAAAATAGCGTTTCCTTTTAACATGTCAGTTTTGATAAAAAGAAGGGGTCCATACTTTATCCACAATGAAAAGAATCACGTACCCAAGAAAGAGCAGTCGGGTAATAATGGTCACCATGCTCATTCTGTGAAAAGACATCCAAATCCACCTATCCTGTTGCCAAGATGTGGTAGTTTATGACGAATAGACTATTCTTGTTTTATGAGATAACTGAAACAGGTAAGAAATATATTAGTAAACTCTTTTAGCTTCTATGACAGAACGCTACGGAGCATAATTTGACGGCCTGGATCTTGTTACTGGGGCGTGGACATAACGGTGGCAGATATACATTAAAAATTGGAGTACTTAAAAAATAATAAACACAAACATCTAATTTTATTTCTTGTATGTAAATAATTCAGTTAGTTTGCTTTTAACTTTTGATCACCCTCGATCGTATCTTTACATGGTGGCTAGAAAAATAATCTGCACTTTTCAAAATGGAGCTGAAGTAAAATATCATATGCTGAATTTCTTTTAAAAAGGCGTGAAAAGTCGACTTTCTTCTAGAAGTTGGATGATCTTTCAGCCTGATTACATATTGCCTTTATCCTTTGATGAATACAACCCCAAGAAGCAGAAAAGAATCTCAAATTATACGAGCAACCGACGCAAAGACGTTTTTATGTTTCAAATATTTACTTGCTTTTGGAATAATATGAAATTGTTATTCCGTGAAAACCATTGTTGACTAGTGTATTTTTAGGGGATAAGGCCGGAATTAAAAATATCTTTGTTTCCCCTAACCCGACCCTAAATTCTCAAGTTGGGTCGGTAGGTAGGTAAACAATTTTATTTTCTGACAGCAGCTTTAAAAATACATTCTAAAATTTAATGGAAAATTACCTTTATAAATGAGAAAAGTACAAAAGAAAGCGATTTGTGAACAAAATGCTAAGTATCGTACAGATGCCGTTTAAAAGCAAAATTCATGATTAATTAATTCACAACTGTTATTTAGTTGAACTTGTAAAATATCTCACGCCATTACATTTATATAAATTGAATAAAATAGACAAGATTCTCAAAAACGCAAAGACCAGACATACGAGTATATGTTTTCAAACCTTCCATCAGCCTTCAGAGCTTATAGACGATCAATGTTCTTTTTGAGGGCCATGAGATTTGCAGTGGTTCTGGAGCATTTTGCTTTAGAGTTAAGAAGTGGATGATTTTAAATCGCAGGATCCAATCCCAATGAGTAACGTTGAAAACAGTCCTTGAAAGAGGACCATAAAATCTTATGTCCAGTGTCGCAGAAGATGCTAGCTCAAAAAAGATCCCCCGCTGCTTAATGGCAAAATAGTGCTGAGTACATCTAAATTTGGAGCAATGGGGAAATGTTTAAATGCCGTCCTATAACAAATCTAGAAGGGATTAAAAGCAA
>NW_026931567.1:0-4823 GCF_032062105.1 Saccostrea cuccullata
TAAGGGAGTTTTTTCAGCGTATGGGGGAGTAATTTTCAGTCTTTGGAGTGAACATGAGGTCAGGTCTTTTTTGGTATTTGAAAGTATTTCAAAAACAAATATCCCACGGAACAAAGCAATAGTTGAGTTTTGTATGGGTCCTCAGCCCAATTTCATATGAGTCTATATTCCAAACACTTCGAAATATTGACAGATTTCATTTTGCCATGCGTGGTCAAAAATCAGGGTTTTGCAAATTTACGACTTGCACGGCGTTACATTTAAAACAACAAAAGCAAACGTTTATCTTTTAATAAAAATTTAAAAACTACAACTTTGAAAAAATTATAATTAAGACTTTTTCTTTCAGTAGAATTTAACGTATGTATACTTTCGTTTTTTTTTTATGCTTTTGTTTATTCTGACAAAACATTTTTATTTGCTTGTAGATATCTAAAAATCGAAATTTGTTATCATTTAAAATTTGGGGGTGCAAAATCTAATTTTTAAAAATTTCCCATTTTTCTATTGTTTGCTTTGTGATAGCTTATTTGATGATTTTTAAACTGAAGTGTTACGTATAAAAAATCAAGTAAGCAACATGTAGAAATAAAACCATGTTTTAACGTCCCCACGGAAAGGCATGAGCGTACTTCATTAATGTACAATTTTCATTTGATACATGCGCATTTAAATTTGGTTTTACGGTCGACAATAATATAATTTTGCAAATTATGATAACCTTCCTCACCTTTTTCGGAGCCGCATACATATGCATTTCCTCGTATAATTATAAACCCCCCCCCCCCCCCGCCAATCCCCTTGGCAGTTTTTGGAAAAAAATAATATAAAAATTGTGGCTTTTTTTTTACAAATTTAAACAAAAGTTGGAGCAAATACATTTAATAGAGAGTATATATTTGTTAACAATTTTTTTTTTCAAAGAAGATGGTTGGGTTTAAAGGGGACAAGTGCCTATAGTGCGACAGATAAAAGTGAAAAATTTAATCTCAATTAATCTAATATTAAAGTAACTTAATTAAAAAAAAAACAACTACAAAACTCTCACCAAGACTGAAAATATTTGACTTATATGAAAAAACATATACAACGAACAAAAACGGTATTTTTTTAACTTAAAAAAATTTTTCAATATGAGCGGGTCTTTTCTCCTTTTTTGCAAATGATCCTAAACGTTTGCAATAATATACACTTTTTTGGTTTTCAAAACATGGAGAAAAACTAATACCTTAAAATAACATTTTTTAAGGGGGATGTACCAGCCATATTTGATCTAGTCTGATGTAAATAGAAATACCAAAATGCGCTTAATACTCTTCTAAATAGCCAAATTATAAAAACAAAGCACTAATTACCTACTGTTAAAAAAAACTAGGCTAATTGTAACGGGGGGCCACAAGGTTCCCCAAAAACCCCCAAACTCCCTTTTGGTGCAAATTCCCTGTAAATTATTAAAAAACAAAATCGAGCATTTGAGATTTAAAATTTTAAAAAAAATTTATTCAAATTTTACCATTGCACCCTGCATGTGAATGCATGTGCGTATTGACCATATCATCTTGTCTACACAAACTATATATTTAATTAAATTTTCTAAGTATTAAAGTATTTAATCCAAAGGTATTAAAAGGATACGCTCATTCAAGTGTTTTTTTTATTTTGCTCATTTCACATGCACGCACATGCATACATGAGCATGATGACCATATCTTCTTGTTGATGTCTCTTACATCTATCTATGTTCTAAAATCTCACCCCGTTTGGTTGAAAACCAAGGGAGTTATAGCTCTTAAAGTTTCAGCCAATCAGATTGCAGCGCACGTACATGCACGTGTATGCATGTGCATGGTGATATATTTTCTTGTAGTAGTCCAGTATATCTATCTATGTTCCAAATCCCATCCTGTTTGGTTGAAAATCAAGGGAGTTATAGCTATTTAAATTTTAAGCCAATCAGATTGCAGCGCATGTGCATGCACGTGTTTTCATGATAATTGCTATATATCATGTTGTATAATATCTTAATGCATGGCAAAGTTCAAAATTTCAAAGGATTTTGTCAAAAAACAAGAAAGATATTGAGACTTTAGTTTCAGCCAATCAGAGCGAAGCGTACGTGCATTCGCGTGAGATCTTGCTATTTTGACCATGTCATATTGTCTATGCTTCTAATATATCCTAATGTTATGAGTTTCAAAGCATTTCATCAAAAATGTACAAAGTTACGCTTACATTCATTATATTGATCATTTCTCGTGTTGGACGTTCGCGCTCTTGCAAGCACGTGCACGCAAAATGACCTTCGTTCCACAAATCTACATAACATGTCTACTGACCCTAAAAACATTTAACCTTAGTAGGATGTGTAGTTTACTAGATCATTCGCGGACAAAAAAGTGCCCAGGAAGAAGAAAAATAATAAGAAGAAGAAACAGAGTAAAACAACAGTTCCCCAACTTCGTTTGGGAAAATAATTAGTAAACAATTAAGTTTATTTTGTCTTAATAAAAGAAAATTAATCATGTTAGAACTGCGCAGCTACAGCATTCATGAGATGAAAAATGCATTGAAAATGGAGTTAGCTTGATTCATTGATAAATGGCTACAACCATTTGTTTCGTTTTTTTTCTTGTCATTATCCATAATTCTTGAAAATTTGATTTTTCATATGGGTGTTTTCCTGAGGCCATGTGTTTATTTCGTCCGCCATTCCTCTGTCACACAGAGTTCGAATAACAATGATTTTAGAATAAATGCGACCATAATAACATCAAGACAAGAAATTACTAAGTAATAATCATTAGGTTATATTACTTACTACTTTTATTTGTTGCATCGCATCGTCTGATTAATGTAAAACGCGATTTTAACCTCAGTCCAGCAAATCGGGAAAACTGTTCTATTTACAACTCGAAATTCCTCGTTAAATTAATCCACCAAGCACATGGTTGACATGTGCATATATCTGTTGTGGATAAATCCGTTTATTACCATGATTATATTTAATTTTTATGGAACAAGTTTTGATAATTTGTTGGTTTCTTTAAAACTCAAGAAAAAAAAGATAAAAATGTCCTAAACATATGTGTTTACGGTGGGTCTTTTATCTGTGGCGATAGAAGTTATTTTGAAATTGGGCACTGCAAGGAGGATGCTTAGCATTTAATTTGAAAATGTTAAACAATATGCAGGGCATGGAAAATAAATTGTAATTACATGCATTACATTCGAAAAGTTGGTACATATGTCTATTTTGTTTAGAAGTTAGATAGATTAAATAGGCAGTTATAGGATTTCCTTCAGGCACCTCACATAAATAGCCAGAATGTTTGCAATGACCCACACATTGTATGGGGTCATGTTTGGACACAAAAACGCATCATGTCTCATTATGTTGACAACGTACGTTGTAAGCTCTCGCTCATTGAACATACAAAGCTTGATAAAATATAATGAGTTGTTTGTATGAAATTTAGAAGTGAGCACAATGTTTGCAATGAAAGGTCCATTGCATATGCTATGTGTATCATCGCAAAAAAGTGAGTGCTAACCCCCCCGCCCCCGACACTCCGGGGTTGGTTTTTCAAAATAGTGGCAAAGATTAAAAAAAATTGCATTACTAAGTATGTGATGGAACATGTACTAGCCTTATGATACCACTTGTTATAAAAATATTTAGTTGCCCTCTCTCCCCATCTACGCCTAGAAATGGCCCACTCATTTTTTTAACATTCCATTACACGATATTTTTTTCTTTTTCTTCCGTCAACAATTCTGTTTAAATTTTAAGAATTTTTTTCTCACCTATAAATGGACCCCATAATTTTTCACTGATTTCACTGAGTTGGGAGGACCACCAAACATCAATTTAAAGATGATTATAGGTTGATTTTTTTTCTCTTTACTTTGTACAATTGTAATTTTGAAAATATGGGCAAATAGAAAAAAAAATTATGTTCAAACTAAAAAAAATTACTTCAAGGCACACTATAACACCTTTCCTCTTTTAAAAGTGTTCATATTATTTGAAATATTTTGCAACTGTAATTTCTTCTACATTTAAAGATTGTTATGCCCCTCCATATTAAGAAGAGGTATGGAAAACAAGAGTCTGTGCTAAAAATAGACCATGTGCTGCTATCCATGAACACTTTCATGGTTTTTACACTCTTTTTGAAGACAATGGTACTTTGTTTTGAACTTTAAAAATTTTCATTTAAAAGTGCAAAATTTAGACATTTTCTCAACAAATGGTGGTAGAGTTACATTAATGCACAGTTTGCATATTGTTTTGGATTTTTAAGGCTATGCTGAATTTAGCGTGCAGTTCGAAGGAGCATATCAAAAGCATTTTTCTGCGAAAGTATAGATTATATATGACAACATGCATTCGGTTATGCATATTTATTGTAACTTTATCAAAAAGACTTAAAATTTGATCAAAATATAATTATTTTAGCCATTTGAAGAAATGTTTACATTTTGCTCTCACTGCACTAAAGTTGGCTGTACATCCCCCTAAGTCACGGGTCATATCACAAACATGATTGAAATGCCCAAATTCACCATGAGTGATGGAGCGTAGTGGTGAACGGTTAGTCTCAAAGCAGTATGCTATTGATACGTCGGATTTTTATTGCCAGGGTTCGAATTCCACGAATACCATCTATTAATGTTATGAGGTTATCATATTTTTTTGCGAGATTTTTTCTCTAAGAAAAGTTTTTGTTCCTCATAATTTCAATAAATTCAAAATTAGAAGTGAATTGAAATTTTCAATTCATTTGAATATGATTTCTTAATATTGGACGCTATATAGGCAT